>NW_026138504.1:0-41494 GCF_025592945.1 Manacus candei
CCTCTCCCTCCTCAAAAATCGACCTTTTCCCCCCCCAAAAAATCTCCCTCTTCCCCCAAAAAAACTTTTCCAAAAAAAAAATTACACCTTTCTCTCCCCACAAAACAACTTTACCCCCCAAAAAACCCTTTCTCTCCCCCAAAACACAACATTTCCCCCCCTGAAAACCACCTTCCCCCCCAAAAAAAAACCACCTCCCCCTCCCCAAACCCTTTTCCCATGAACACCCTGTCTTTCCTTCCTCAAAAAAACACATTTTCCACCCCCAGAAAACACCTTTTCCCCTAAAACCCACAAAAGTACACATTTACCCCCCCAAAAAAACCCCTTTTCTCAACCAGGAGCCCCCTCCCCACCAACTCCCCCCCCCAAAAAAAAGAAAACCAAAACCCCAAACCCCACGGAGCTGAGCTGGAAATGCCAAAATCCGCTTTAATCCACCCAAAAATTGTTTTTTTTAAAAAAACAGCGCAAAAGTTTTAAAAAAAAAAAGCTGCTGGAAAAGGGGTTGGGGGAAATGGGGGGGGTTCCTGGGGGGGGGGGATGTCCCAAATTTGGGGGGGGGGGACACGCTCCCCCCCTTCCCCGGAGCCCCGGTGCCACCTGGTGGTGGGAGGGGGGAGTGACAGGGTGTCCCCAAGGCGGGTGACGGGGGACCCCAATGTCCCAGCGGGGGTGATGGGGGGCACTGGTGTGCCGGGGGGGTGACAGGGGACCCCCGATTTGAAGGGGGGGGGTGACAGAGGACCCCGATGTCCCAGGGCGGGGGGTGAAAGGAGACCCCAGTGGCCTTGGGGGCTGGTGACAGGGGACCCCCTGTATCCCGAGGTGGGGGTGTCAGGGCACCCCAATGTCCCAAGGAGGGGTGACAGGGGTCCCCGGGGGCCCAGGGGCTGGGGGGGTCCCCGCTCTCGGGGGGTCCCCGGGGTCAGTACACGGCCTCGTCCCCGTTGTCGTCGCTGTCGGGCCCGAAGCTCTCCCCGTTGTCGAAGTAGGACAGGACGTAGTCGGTCTCCTGGGGGGGGGACAGGGGGGGCACCTGAGGGTTTCCCCACCCCACCAACACCCCCGAGGTGCCCCCATCACTCCCCTTCCCCCCCCGCTCACCTCTTCGTGCTCCTCCTCATCGTACTCCTCCTCCTCCTCCTCCTTGCCCTCTTCTTCCTCCTCCTTCTCCTCTTCCTCCTCCGACGTCACCTCCTCCTCCTTCTTCTCCAGGCTCTGAGGGGGCCAGAGAGGTGTTCATGGGGGACACACATCCCCCAAAATCCCCCAAAATCCAGCCAGGGGGGTGTCCCGTCCATCCCCCCCCCTCGCTACCTCCAGCTTCTTAATGGTCTCCTCCTTGTCGGGCGTGACGCGCTGCTTGGGGACGAGGGGGGTGGTCCCTGGGGGGGCACAGGAGACTGTCACCCTCTGGGGGGGGCACAGGGGGCTGTCACCCTCTGGGGGGGGCACAGGGGGCTGTCACCCCCCCCGGGGAGGGCACAGGGGGGGAGGAGGGGGGGGGTCACTCACTGCCTTTCCGCAGCCGCCGCACCCGGATCTTCAGCTCCCGCGGGAGCCGCCGCCAGTCTGGGGGGCAAAATTGGGGTGGGTGGTGGGGGGTCAGCCCCCCCCCGAGCCCCCCCCCATGTCCCCGTGACCCCCTCCCCGGGGTCCCCCCCCCCGTGTTCTCCCACCTGGGTTCCAGTCGATGGCGCTGTCCACGGGGCTGGAGAGCTGGTACTTGTCTGAGTAGCGCTCGATGTCTGAGGGGGGGGCAACAGGGGGGGTCACTCTGGGGGGGGGGACAGGACACCCAGCCCTGGGGACTCCCATGGGAACCCCCCCCGAGATGGCGTAGATGGGGTGGGGGGGGCTCAACGTGGTGGGGTGTGATGGGGTTGGGGGGCGACACAATGGGACAGGCCCCCTCTCTGCCCCCCAATTCCCACCCCTCCTCCTCCTCACGGGGGGTGGGGGGTACGGGAGGCTCAGGATCCACCCCCCCACCCCCCAAATTCCCGGTACCTCTGCGGGGAGCCCCCGGTTTGACGAAGTAGGGGAGGCCCCTCATGGCCCTGCGCAGCTCCTGCTTCAGTGCCAGCATGTACTCGCCCTCCTCCCCCCCGGGCAGGGGCGCGGCGCGGTGCTCCAGGGCCTGGGGGGGGCACGGGGGTGATGAGTGTGTCAGTGCTCAGCCCCCCCATAAACCCCCCGGTGCTCCAGAGCCGTGGGGGGGTTCGGGTGTGATGAGTGTGTCAGTGCTCAGCCCCCCCATAAACCCCCTCGGTGCTCCAGGGCCTGGGGGGGGCACGGGGGTGATGAGTGTGTCAGTGCTCAGCCCCTATGGACCCCTTTGGTGCTCCAGGGCCTGGGGGGGGCATGGGGGTGATGAGTGTGTCAGTGCTCAGCTGCCCCCCAAAAATCCCCCCTGGTGCTCCAGAGCCGTGGGGGGGTTCGGGTGTGATGAGTGTGTCAGTGCTCAGCCCCTCCATGGTCTCCCCCCCAGATCTCCAAGGCCTGGATTGGGGAAGAAGGGGGGGCACGGGTGTGATGAGTGTGTCAGTGCTTAAGCCTTCCCATAAACCCGGGACCTGGATTGGGGAAGGAGGGGGGGGGGGGTGTCATGGGTGCGATGAGTGTGTCAGTGCTCAGCCCCCCCCATGGACCCGTCTGGTGCTCCAGGGCCTGGATTGAAGGGGGGGGGAAGGGAGGGGAAGGTGTGATGAGTGTGTCAGTGCTCAGACTCACCGGGAAGAGCGGGGAGGGCTGCAGCGTGGGTGGGGGCAGCGCGTCCCCCTTCCCGATCCCCACGGCCTCCACGTTGAACGTCATCTGCCCCCGGCCCCGGCCCCGACCCCGGCCCGCCATCCTGGGCCCGGGGGGGCGCTGGGGGAGACAGGGGGGCACGGTGACACCCCCCGGTCCGGCCTCCACTCCCGGTGTCCCCCCAGGTCCCGCTCCCCGTCCTGTCCCGCTCCCCAGCCTGTTTCTCCCCTCGGTCCGGTCATGGTCACTCCTCCGGTCCCGGTGCCCGCCCTGGTCCCGATTCTCCCCCGTCGTGGTCCCTCCCGGTCTCGGTGTCCCCCGACCCCGTACCCCTGGTCCCGTTCCCGGGCCCTTCCAGTGTCCCCCCCCACCCTGTATCCCCATTCCCGGTCCCTCCCGGTGCCCCCCCGGTCCCGGTGTCCCCCCACCCCCTATCCCCATTCCCGGTCCCAGTCCCGGTGTCCCGCCTCCCCGTATCCCCACTCCCGGTCGCTCCCGGTGTCCCTCCCATTCCGTATCCCCATCCCCATCCCCATTCCCAGTCCCGGTGTCCCCCCACTCCCTATCCCCATTCCCGGTCCCAGTCCCGATGTTCCGCCTTCCCGTATCCCCACTCCCGGTCGCTCCCGGTGTCCCTCCCATCCCGTATCCCCATCCCCATCCCCGGTCCCAGTCCCGGTGTCCCCCCACTGTCCATCCCCAGTCCCGGTCCCGGTCCCGGTCCCGCTCTCACCCCGCGCACGCGCAGTCGCTCCACGTGTGTCCGGGGCTTCCGCGGCTCCGCCCCGCGCGGAAGGGGCGGGGCTTGGCCTCTAGCCCCGCGCTGATTGGCGGGTAAGGGCGAGGGGCGGGGCGAGGGGCGGGGCCGGTGGATGAATGGAGAGGGGGCTGCCGGACGGGCCCGAGGGATGGACGGGGAGGGGGAAAAAGGGGGCGAAGAGGCCCCTGGGCCCCCACCCTCGGATCCCCCCCAGCCCCTCTGCCCTGGGACAGCTCAGCCCCCCCGGTACTGGGGCCTCGGTGATCCCCAGCCCCGCACGGCCCCAGTTCCACTGTGCTCTGCCCCCCAGCCCCACTGTTTTGAGACCCCCATTCCCCTGCCCTACGGCCCCAGTCCCACTCTGATGTGACCCCCAGCCCCACTGTGCTGTGCCCCCAGCCCCGCTGCCCCACAACTCCCCGAATCTCCGATGCTTCGTGGCCCCCAGCCCCGCTACCCCACGGCCCCCAGCCCCACGGGCCCCCCGCCAGCCTCTTGCGCCCCCCGGCCCCCCGAGGCCCTCCTCGCCCCCACGCAGGGCCGGGCGCCGGGCGCTGACTGCGCCGTGGGTGATTCATCCCTCTCCAGCCCCCCCCCCCCCCCGCGCCGGCAGCTGCCAAAAATAGCGCTGCGGGAGGGGGGGGACCCTCCACATCACCTCCCGGCCCCCCCCGCACTGGCGGCGGGCCGGGATGGCGGCCACGGGCCGCTGTCTCCGACACTCCCATCCCCAGGGCTGCGGGGACCGGGACCCGGAGCGGAGGGACCCCACGCTCCGGTTGCCACGGTAACGGGGGGATGGAGGGGGGAGAAGGGAAGGATGGAGGGACCCTGCTGTGGGGTGTCCCCCCTGCCCGGGGGGCACGGGGCAGGCCCCAGGCCCGGGCTCGGGGGTGTCTTGCTGAGGGGACTGGGAGGGCGGTGGATTCTCCCCCATTTTCCCGGCTGGACGGAGTGGAGGAGCGGGATGAGCCGCCGTCGCCATGGGAACCGCGAGGGCAGGGATCGGGGGACCGGCATGGATGGGGGTACAGGCAGGGACGGGGGTAAAGGCAGGATGGGGGTAGGAGCAGGATGGGGGTAGGGGCAGGGGATGCAGGGGGCACAGGCAGGAGGATGAGGAGAATGAAGAAGGGTGCAGGAAGGGATATGGGGAGCGAGAGGAGCTGGTGGCAGGGGAGGGTTGGGGGTGCAGGCAAGGGCTGGGGGTACAGGCAGGGGGGACATGGAAGGGGGACACAAGCCAGGGGGCTCAGCACGGCGGGAACCTTCCCTTGCTGGGGAAACTGAGGCAGGGAGCGGGGGGGGCTCTGAGGTCTCACCATGTGCCCATCCCAGGGGCTCCAGGGTCTCATCGTGTGCCCATCCCAGGGGCTCCAGGGTCTCATCGTGTGCCCATCCCAGGGGCTCCAGGGTCTCACCTTTTGCCCACCCTGAGGGGTTCAGGGGGGGTCTCACCTTGTGCCCATTTCAGGGGATTTGGAGGGGGTCTCACCCCGTGCTTATCACGGGGGATTCAGGGTGGGGGGGTCTCACTCCGTGCTCTTCCCGGGGGGTTCCAGGGTCTCACCCCGTGCTCATCCCGGGGGGGCTCAGGGGGGGTCTCACCCCGCACCATCTCCCCTTGCAGTGAGTGGGTGCCACCCCTGTCCCCGTGAGCCCGGCCATGCCCAGCCCCGTGCGCCGCCCCCCCGGCGCCGCGCTGGCACCGGGGCTCGCCATGATCCCGGCGGAGGGCTCGGCGCTGCTGCGCGCCGTCTCCCAAGGGAAATTCCGCCTGACCCGGCTGCTGCTGGAAGGGGGAGCCTACATCAACGAGGGCAACGCCGCGGGCACGACGCCGCTGATGGCCGCGTGCCGCGCCGGCTACGCCGACCCGCCGGAGCAGCCGCGCATGGTGCGGTACCTTCTGGAAAACGGCGCCGACCCCAACATCCCCGACAAGGCCGGGAAGACGGCGCTGATGCACGCCTGCGCCGAGCGCGCCGGCCCAGCCGTGGCCGCCGTCCTGCTGGCCCACGGCGCCGACCCCAGCGCCCGGGACTACGCCGGCGGCTCGGCGCTGGTTTACGCGCTGGAGCGCGGGGACCGGGAGACGCTGCAGGTGCTGCTGGACGCGTGCCGGGAGCGCGGCCGCGACGTCATCATCATCACCTCGGCCACGTCACCCCGCGGCACCAAGACCACCCGCCAGTACCTGAACTCGCCGCCGTCGCCCGCGCTCTGCGCCTCCCCCTCCCAGGTGGAGGTGCGGGCGGCGTCGGCGGCGTCGCCGGGCGCGGGCGGGAGGGATGAGGAGCGGGATGTGTTCCGCTTCCCGCCGGCGGCTCCGGCCGCCGCTCCGGAACCATCGCGGGCCGGGCCCAAGAAGCAGCTGAAGAGGCTCAATTCGGAGCCCTGGGGGCTGGCGGTGCCGGGGGTGGAGGGGACGACACGGGGAAGCCTGGAAGGGACGTGGGGGTCCTTGGAGGGGACGCGGGGCCCTTCGGAAGGGTCACGGGGTTCCCCAGAGGGGCCACGAGGAGCCCTGGAAGGGACGTGGGCCGCCCTGGAGCGGCCGGCGGGGGGGCTGGAGGGGCTGGGGCTGCGCCCGCGCCGGCACAGCATGGAGGGGCGCGAGGCCTCGGGGCTGCCAGGGCCCACCTGGGTGCCCCCCGTGGCCCCCCCGGCGCGTCGGCCCCAGGCCCCCGACCCTCCACGGGGCAAACCCCTGTGCCGGGACCCCCTCGACCCTGAGGCGGCTCCCCCCGGGCCACTCCGGCGCCCGGGCGGGCTGTTGGAGCGCCGCGGCTCCGGAACGCTGTCCCTGGAGCCCCCCGGGTCGGGCAGGGCCGGGCTGCTGCCCCCGCTGCCCCCCGGGCCCCCCCGGGCCCTGCTGCGCCGCCGCCATTCCATGCAGCCGGAGCTCGTCGCCTTCCGCAGCGCCCTGGGCCCCGAGCCCGGCTCTTAGAGACCCCCAGGGACCCCCCTCAGCGTCCTCCGGGCCCCCCCCCGGGCCCCCTTCGCTCTGAACCCACCCAGGGCTCGTGGCCCCTCCATCGCCGTCGGCACAAACTCGGCACGACCCCCCGATTCCCTCGGGAGTCGGTGGCTTTTCCCTGCATCTTCCTCCTGCTCCCTCCTCATCCTCCCGGCAGCTTTTCCCCTTAAACCCACGGCTGGGGGTCTGCACAGCTCCCCACCCCCCCCCGGCCCCTCTTCCCGGGGGGTTTCCCCGTTTTTCGGGGGTGGTGTCCATCAATAAAGGCCCCCGTGCAGCTCAGCGGCTCCGAGTGTGGAGGGGGGGGCACATCTGGGGGGTTTGGGGACTGGCACATCTGGGGGGTTTGGGGACTGGCACATCTGGAGGGGGGAACAGCTGGACATGGGAAGTCCCCTGGGTTCCCCCCCAAAGCTGTCACTTCCCAATGCCAAGTTTTAAGGGGGGGGAAAAAAAGGCTTTTCCAAGGCCCAAGTCGTTCTCCTGCCAGGCTGGGAGGGATCCCCGGGGATCCAGCAGCTGGGACGGGGAGGGATTTTAGGGAAAGGGGCAAGGGAGGGGTTAGAGGGGGCTTAATGAAACACAAAGAACAAGAAGCCAAATTTACACAAAACCTGTTATTTAACAGAAAATAAGGGTTTCCCAGTGGGATAAATCCCACGGGAGATCAAGGGAACGTTTGCCTGGGGTAGGGAAAAAACTCCTGGGATGTGCTGGGATGGGGGGCTGGGAGGGATCCCCCCCAAACCCGAGGGAAACACCCCCAACCCTCAGGGGCTGCTGCTGCTCCCCTCGTGTTTGTCCTTTGAAAACAATAAAATTCCGCAAAACCCCGATTTCCCAAGGGATGGAGCCGGTTTGGCCCCTCAGACCTGTGTCCAAACCCCCCCCCCAGTTTTCCCAGTTTCGCCCAGTCTGGACTCGGAACACGGACAGGTGGAATCCTGGATCCATCACCGGCGGCGCCGGTCCGGACTGCGGCTCCTCCGGCGCCCACCCCTGGAAAACAGGGAACAGGTGGGAGGAAAGGGAAAAGGCAAAGAGGAAAAGAGGATGAGGGAAAAGGGGATCAAGGGGAGAGAAAGCATTTTGGCCCATTTATCCCTGTTTTAACCCCAGTCCCTCTCTGTGACAGCACATGGAACAGCCCCCCGTTCCCCCCAGCGGTGGGTTCCGGTGCTCCCGGAGGTCCCTCCCGCTCCCAGCTCCCGGAATTCCCATCCCTCACCTCCGCTTGCCCTTGGGGGGGCCCCTGACGAAGCACCAGTCGACGCTGACCGGCTGCCCCATGAGCTCCTGCCCGTTCAGCCCCTCCATGGCCGCCTGCGCCTCCTTGTACGTCTCGTACTCCACCAGCGTGTAGCCCTGGGGAGGGATCGGGGATGGCGTTGGGAATGGGAATGGGAATGAGCCCGGGAATCCCTGGCTCAGGTTTGGGGGGCAGGGACCCCCCAACACCCTGGGATTGGGATCTGGAATGGGAATGGCACTGGGAATGGGAATGAACCCAGGAATCCCTGGCTCAGGTTTGGGGGGCAGGGACCCCCTGACACCCTGGGATTGGGATCTGGAATAGGAATGGCACTGGGAATGGGAATGAACCCAGGAATCCCTGGCTCAGGTTTGGGGGGCAGGGACACCCTGACACCTTGGGACTGGGATCTGGAATGGGAATGGCACTGGGAATCAGCCCAGGCATGGTGGGAACCCCTGGCTCAGGTTTGGGGTGCAGGGACCCCCTGACACCTTGGGACTGGGATCTGGAATTAGAATGGGAATCAGCCCAGGCATGGTGGGAAGCCCCAGCTCAGGTTTAGGGTACAGGGACCCCCCGACACTCTGGGATTGGGATCTGGAATGGGAATGGCACTGGGAATCAGCCCAGGCATGGAGGGAACCCCTGGCTCAGGTTTGGGGGCCAGGGACCCCCCGACACCCTGGGATTGGGATCTGGAATGGGAATGACACTGGGAATGGCATTGGGAATGAACCCAGGAACCCCTGGCTCAGGTTTGGGGTGCAGGGACCCCCTGACACCTTGGACTGGGATGTGGAATTGGAATGTGAATCAGCCCAGGCATGGTGGGAAGCCCCAGCTCAGGTTTAGGGTACAGGGACCCCCCGACACTCTGGGACTGGGATCTGGAATGGGAATGGCACTGGGAATGAGCTCGGGCACAGCTGGAACCCCCAGCTCAGGTTTGGGGGGCAGGGACCCCCTGACACCCTGGCACTGGGAATGGGAAGGAGCCCGGGCATGGCAGGAACCTCCAGCTCAGGTTTGGGGGGCAGGGACTCCCCAACACCCTGGGATTGGGATCTGGAATGGGAATGGCACTGGGAATGGCATTGGGAATGAACCCAGGAACCCCTGGCTCAGGTTTTGGGGGCAGGGACCCCCTGACACCTTGGAACTGGGATCTGGAATGGGAATGGCACCGGGAACGAGCCCAGGCATGGCGGGAACCCCCGGCTCAGGTTTGGGGTGCACAGTCCCCCTGTGACCCCAAAAATCAGCTCACTTTTGGGGTGATCCCACAGGACCTCCGAGCCCGGACTCCACTGGGTCAATTCAACCCTCCCACGAGCCAAAATGGAGCTGGGGGGGTGCCCCCCAAACCCCTCCCAGTCCTAACCCTGAGCCCCCCCAGGGCACCTTGAGGTATCCCGTGCGCCGGTCCAGGTTCAGGTGGATGTTCTTGATCTCCCCAAATTCAGCAAAGCGATCGTGCACGTCCTCCTCCGTGGCCTCCTCGTGCACCCCCGTCACGAACAGGATCCAGCCCTCCACGGCTTTGGGGGGGGGAAAAAAAGGGGGTCGGGGGGCTGGGAAAAGGGGGATCCCCCCAGGAATCCCACCCTCAGGGAGGGGATGTGGAGCTCCCAAGGCTGAGATTTGGGGGTTGAGCCAAAATCAATCCTGGGAATTGAGGGGGGGAGCCCCGACCTGGAGCTCAGGAATCCCCCCCTATTCCTCCTCCTTCCCACTGAGAAGTGTCCCTAAGAAAAGGTGTGTCCCCCAAATTCCACAGCTGGGAAGGGGAGATGGAGCCCCAGAGTCCATAAATCCTGGGAAGGGGGAAAGGGATCATCCCAACCCAGAGCTCAGGACCCCCAGCCCCCCATTCCCCCTCCCTTCTACAGGGAAGGTGTCCCTGTGACACTCAGAGGCTGTGAGGTCCCCAAGAAGTGGTGTCCCCCCAAAATCTCCCCCATTCCCCCCCCTTGGGAAGGGGATACAGAGCCCCTGAGTTTGAGATTTGGGGTTTGCCCCAAAATAAATCCTGGGAATGACGGGGACAGTTGGAAAAAGGATTATCCCAGCAGGGCTGAGCCCCGACCTGGAGCTCTGGACTCACTGTGTCCACCATGTCCCCCCCATCCCTCATGTCCCCCCCATGTCCCCCCCATGTCCCCAATGTCCCCCCTCACATCTCTGAGGTCCTGGTTCGTCCCCGTCCTGCTCCACGCTGTCATAATCCTCCCGCACCCGGGCCCGGGATCCTTCCTCTGGAAAAGAGGGAACACGATGGGATAACGGGGCCCCTCAACCCCCCACCGTGGCACGGGGTGGGGTGGGGTGTCACCCACCCCCCAGGCTGCCAGGGAAGGGTTTTTGGGGCCTCACCCACCTGAACCGAAGCCACGGCCCTTCCGCTTCTTGGCCTTCTCCTTCAGCTTGTGGATGCTCTCTGGGGGGAGGAGGTGGGAATTGGGGGGGGACATCATGGAGTCAGGGGGAGCAGGACCCCCCCAGATGGGCAGGGACCCCCCCAGTCGTGGCTGGGAATGACCCCCTTGGGCTGGGAATGACCCCCCGGGCTGGGAAGAACCCCCCTGGTACAGGCAACAGGCAGGGACCACCCCCAGGAAAGGCAGGACCGTCTCCCCATGATGGGAATGACCCCACCGGGCCAGACAGGACCCCCTTCCCCCAGAGCTGGGAATGACCCCGGTGGGCCAGGAATGACCCCGTGATCCCCATGGGACAAGCACGACCTCTCCCAAGGAAAGGCAGGATCTCCCACCGTGCTGGGAATGACACCCTGGGATGGGCAGCACTCCCCTGGGAGCGACAAGATCCCCCCTGGAACTATAGGATCCCCCTGGGAGCTACAGGACCCCACCTGGGAGCGACAGGATCCCCCCTGGGAACTACAGGATCACCCCAGGGATGGGCAGAACTCCCCTGAGAACAACAGGACCCCCCTGGGAGCAATAGGACACCCCAGGCCTGCAGGACCCTCCCTCCCAGTCCAGGAATGACCCCCCTGGGCCTGGTCCGTCCCTCAGGCCGGCGGGGCTGGGGGAGCCGACCCGGGATTTGGGGGCGCGGCGGGAGCGGCTCCCCCGGGCCGGAGCCCGGCCGGACCGGTCGCCGAGCCGTCTCCGGACCCGGAGAAGCAGCCCCAGCCCCGCGCTCACCATCCCCGTCCTCGTCCATAGCGAAATCCTCCCCGCCCGCCTCATGGAGATCCAGCACGTCCGCCATGTTGGCTCCGGATGCGCCGCCATGGGCGGGAGGGCGGGAAGCGGAAATGGGGCGGCGCCATCTTGGGAAGGGCGAGGGGAGGCGGGGTAGAGCCGCCATGTTGGGAAGGTCACCTGAGAGGACAGAGCAGGAAGAGCCGCCATGTTGGGAAGGTCACCTGAGTGGAAAGGAAGCCGGAAACGCCGCCATGTTGGGGAGGGTCTGTGGTGGGAGCGTCTGAAACCAAAAAATCACACCCAAAGTGTCCTTTGGATGAAATATTCCTTTAATTCCTCCTGATGGGACCGTGGGAAATCACTCGCCAGCCATGCTCCCCGAAATACGGTTTCTTCGGGTGTTTATCCGTCACAATGCTCTAAGTTGCCTCCCCAAAAACCATCCTCCTTATTACGACACGAGCCTACACTAAAATTTCACCCGGCTGCTCTTTTTTGGAGCATAAATGCCATTTAGTGCCTCTTTTGTGGCAGGTTTCATCACATTGAGGGTCATTTTCCTTCAGTCTCGTGGGTTCATCCTTCGATTAATTTCGACCTCTGACCCTCCTCTGATTGCCTTTACCCACCACATCTATCACTAATTGAAAGATAACTTGGTATTATTCTCCACTAAACCAATTTTTTTTAATTGAATTTAATCCTCAGCAAAGCAAATCCTACTGAATTGTGCCTTTTGAAGTGCACGATTCATTTGGTTGACTTCCTCCAGCTCTTCTTTGCTTCCTTCACCCTTATTTTAGGATGCCAAACTAATTACAGGTTTAAGAGGAAAACCAGCCAAAAATGGCAACTTTCAGAGAACAACATTTCTGGTTTAATGTGGAGGTTGGGCACGACTCAGCCGCAGAGAATGAGCAAAAGCACCAAAGTCACCCCCCAAAAAAAAAAATCGCTGGTTTTATTGTATAAAATCCACCCCAGGATTTGTCCCGCCGGATCCGCATCATTCCATCGTTTCAACAGGGAGCACAACCCCCTTTCCATACTGAGGAAACCTGGATTTGTTCGTTTTAGCACCTTCTGAGGAGCTTCAGGAATTCCCTCATGTGGGGAATCGGGGGAATAAATCACAGGATTAACTCCATGTGATCCCTAAATCCAAGTTCCAGGTCTGGATTTTTCCAACATTTCAAGAACACTCCCCCACCCACCCCCCAGGCCTTTTTAATCCCATTTCCAGCGACATCAAACGTTTAATAGTGTTGTGAAAGTATAAAAAATATAGAACCCCCAAAACAGGCTCGTCAGGATGTGGATATAAAAGCAGGATACCTATGGATCATGGAATTATTCCAATCTTATCCCAAAACAATTATTGCTGGAATATCCTGCACTCAGGCAGAGGGAGGAAGGGGGTGAGAGGGTGGGAATAATGGCACCCCGAAGGGTTCGTGGGGATAAGAAGTGGGAAAAGCTCCAAGCTGGCGTGAAAAAGGAATTCTGGCTTGGAATTTTGTTTGTATTCCTGGTCTGGTGGAGAAAGGGGGAGTGAGGTGAGAATTTCCAGGGGTAAAATGCCATTTCCTTGGGAGCTGTTTGAACAATCCCATGCCATAAAAGGGTTTTGTAAAGCTAAATATCATCTAAGTTCCACATGGATATGGATACAAGGGGAAGGGAATGATTAGTGCAGATCCCGCCCTCATTCCCAAACTCTTCCAAGGCTTTTCCAACCTTCCATGGAAAAGCCAAGGCTGATGTTTGGCCACGGACAGGACAGTTCCAGGGGGAACTGCAGATCCTGCTGAGCTCAGGGCTGGGATGCTGCGGGCTGATCCCAGATTTAATCCCAAATCCCAGTTTTCAATCCCTTTGGATACAGCACATCACGATCCTTTGGGATTTAATTAAGGAGCTCACCAACTGATCCCTTTCTGCTCTAGGAGGGAGGGAGTGCCAAGCATCAGATCCAAAGTGTTTTTCCAGAGGAAAAGCTGGATCCCACGGAATCCTGCCCGCTCCAGTACTGATGGAGAGCGGAGGGGCCAAAACCTGCATTTTTAACCCCAAAAACAAGGGACAGAAAGAATCCTGTAGGGAACAAAGAATTCCCTGGGGAATAAGGAGATCCATAGGGAACGAGTAGTTCTCGAGGGAATAAGAGATTCTCTAGGGAACGAGGAGACCGAGGAGCACCTCTAAAAACCGGGAGGAAGCGGTTAAAATCCACCCGGGAGCTTTTTCCCTACGTTTCTTTCCAATGTGCAAACGGGAAGGGGGGCCGGGAGCTCCGGAAGGGATCCCGGGGCCGGATCCCGGGACTCAGCAGCCGGTGGAGTGGCCGGATCCCAGCTGGCCGGCCGCCAGCAGCAGGATGTCCTTCTTCTCCTTATGGAAGCGCAGCTCCTTCCCGGCCAGCCGGGCCTCGTCCAGCTCCCGCTCCGTGGCCGCCAGCTCCCGGGAAAGGGCGCCCGGGACGCTCTGCTCCCGGTTCACCCAGTCCAGGGCCATCTGGTTGCGGATGTCGTCGTCCAGGGCGCGGTGGGAATAGTGAGCCAGGACTTCCTGGTGGGAATGGGACGCGGGGGTGGGATGGGGGCCGGGAAGGAGCGGCGGGATGGCGTTCCCGGAGCGGCTCCGGACTCACCTGGCGCGAGCACTGCCGCTCCCGCATGGCCTTCAGGCTCCCGTTCCAGTGCAGCAGCTGGAAAACCGTCATCAGCTCCTGGGAAGGGGAAAGGGGGAGGCAGGATGGGAGCGGGATTGTGGAATGGTGGGATGGGGCGGGGTGGGAGAGGGACCTTAGGGATCATCGGGAGCAAGGGAGGGACACGGAACAGCCGCCCAGGTGGCCCCGTCCAACCCGGCCTGGGGCACTTCCAGAGGTGGGGCAGCTTCCCGGGATGTGGATTGAGCTCAAGGCACCACCAGGAGCAGGACACCGGGGCAAAATTCCCTGATTAATCTGGATTACGATGGAGGTGGAGCCTCCAACGCCCCCTGGGCCCTGGGGAGTCCAGGATAAGCCTCTCCAAGCTGAAACACTGACAGCACCGGGGACAATTCCAGGTTTTCCAGCCATTTCTCCCTCTAGGACACACAGATTCTGCTTAAAAACTGGGACCTGTCAGGCTTCCCAAAGCCAGCTGGAGCTGGGAATATCCATCCCAAAGTCTCTGTGTGTAAACAGGACCCTGAAGAGAAACACCTCAGCCCCTCCCATTCCAGGGAAAGGAGCCAGGAGAGGGGTTGGCTTTGGGAAAAGTACGGAATCCCAAACACAGCCACGTTCCAAAGCTGGATCCAAACCCTAGAGCAGAGCCAGGGAAAAACTGGGAACAGTACCTGGAACTCCAGCATGGATTTTCCCTTGTTGGACTCCAGCATGAAGCGGAACGCCCCGATCCCGGTGTTGGGATTATCCGCCTCCTCCCGGTTGCCCTGCAGAGACATTCCAGACAGGAGCTGCCATTCCTGCCAGTGCCACTCCTGCTGCACTGTCCCTGCTCCAGGAATTCCCAGTGGGATTCAGGAGAGCCTGGTGCCAGCACAGGGCTGTGACATCCTTATCCAGCCAGTCCAGCCTCGCTCATGCAGCACCGGCCACTCCGGCTCTCCCTGGATAAATCTGGGACAGCACCAGGATAAATGTGGCTCTCCTGGAGCAAGGAATCCCTGGACAACACCCCTGGGAACAGGATTTTTCCTGCAGCGATTCCAAAGCTCTCACAACACCCCGGAGACCACGGAGCAGCCGCAGGTTACGCAGCAAGAATTCCCTCCGGGATAATTGGGGCAGGGAAGGGGGAGCACAAAGCTCCCAGGGACAGAATCCGAAATCCCTGGAAAACCTTTGGTTTCAGGGAAACCAGTGGATGTGCCAACCCAAGGCCGGGAGATTCCACACCTCGGCCTCCTCATCCCACCCTGGAGCGCCAGCGCTCGCGCTCTCCGGAGCAGGAGAACGGGAACTCAAAACGCACCCAAAACTCGGAATGCTCCTGCCTCAGTTTAAATATGACAACTCCACAAAACCTGCCTCTGATCCCAGGGTTTGGGGGTGCTTTTCCCGGGGTTTTTCCGTGCCCATCCTTACGTTGAAGGACGCCAGGGCCTCGGAGACGCTCTTCTCGATGAAGTCGTCGGTGATGCGGCGCGACGGGTGCTCGTTGAACACGGAGTTCATCAGCGCGATCTTGGCCGCGCTGCGCCGCGCCTCGGCCTTGGTGGGACAGAACTGGGACACACGGACACTGTCACGGCATTCCCGGGATTCCAACACCCCCCCCCCGGGGCCACTGGGAATGGCGGTTGGGAGGGCGGGGGCGGAATTAGGAGGCGGCGCGAGGGGTTCGAAACCGCCCGTTCCCGGGGAAGTGCCTCCTCCTCCCAAGGAATTGAGGGGAAAGATGGCAGGAGAGGGCTTGGAAAAGGCTGTGGAGGTCCCCCCATCCCGCTGGATCCCTCTGGGATCGCCCCCATCCCGCTGGAAATTCCCAGTTGGAATCCATCAGCTCCATCGCATCGGCACTGAGGAGTGAACACGTTCCTATGGAAGTCCCTTCTCCTCCCAAGAAACTGAGGGGAAAGATGGCAGGAGAGGGCTTGGAAAAGGCTGTGGAGGTTCCCCCCACCCCGCTGGATCCCTCAGGGATCATCCATATCCTGCTGGAAACAGGGGAATTCGGGATTAAACTCAGAGGTTCAGCGCCAGAGCCTCCCAGAGCCTCAAATGGGCAGGGGGAACACCCACCCCGGGGAATATTTGGGAAGGGGTTGGCGGGCAGGAGGAACACCCACCCCAGGGAATATTTGGGAAGGGGCTGGCAAGCTGGGGGAACACCCACCCCAGGGAATATTTGGGAAGGGGTTGGCGGGCAGGAGAACACCCAGCCCGGGGAATATTTGGGAAGGGGTTGGTGGGCAGGAGAACACCCACCCCGGGGAATATTTGGGAAGGGGTTGGCGGGCAGGAGAACACCCACCCCGGGGAATATTTGGGAAGGGGCTGGCGGGCAGGGGGAACACCCAGCCCGGGGAATATCTGGGAATACCTGGAAGCTGCCGAAGCAGCTGCCCCCGGGCAGGGTGACGTAGCACACGTAGGGGGGGCTCCCGGCGGGCACCATCTCGTAGAGCACCAGCGCCCCGTGGCGAAGGTCGGCCCCGCGCGACGCCTTCATCTGCCAGAACTCCTGCAGGGCCTCCACCACGTTCACTGCCGGGGAAAAACCGGGAATGACCCCCCCCCATCACCCCGCTGGATCACTCTGGGATCGCCCCCAGCCCGCGGGAGACGGGCCGGGATCCATCGGCCTCGGAATCCATCGGTCTGGGGCACGTCGGGGTGAACACATTGCTATGGAAGTCCCTTCTCCTCCCAAGAAATTGAGGGGAGAGAGGGCAGAAGGGGGCTTGGAAAAGGCTGTGGAGGTCCCCCCACCCCGCTGGATCCCCCAGGGATCACCCGTATCCCGCTGGAAATTCCCAGCTGGAATCCATCGGTGCTGAGGGGTGATGTGGCAGGAGAGGGCAGGAGAGAGGAAGCTGGATATTGGGAAGAATCCCAAATCCTGTTACAGGTTCGAGATCCGAGAGGATGGTCCTCAAAAAATCCTTGCCCACGGAATATTATTCCCTCAAAGAAATCCCTGCCCGTGGAAGAAACTTTAAGGCCCCTTCCAAGCCAAACCATTCCCTAATTCCATGATTCCATGTAGAATCAGGGACATCTGCTCACTGAAGGACTCTTTGGGGAGGAGATCCATGGATTTATGATCCGAGGTGGGGGAGCTCCTGTTGGCCTCACCCTTCGGATTCGCTGCTCCCGACCGTCAATCCACCCTCTGGAGCGCTGGCCTGGATCCTGCCAGCACAGATCCACGTGAAATCCAGTGGAATAAGTGTTTCCACATGGCTCTGGAGCCGCTGATCCCGCTGCCTGCCAAGGCCTCACCCTTTGGAAGCTCAGCGGAGCTTCCGGAGGCAGCGGGAGCCCAAAATCATCCCCAAGTGGCTCCTTGGGGGCGGGATGACGGGTTCTTTCCATCCCAGCAGCAGGAAAATCCCCTTTTTGTCGCCTCTTCCCTTTTTTTTTGTTATGTTTTTAAATCCAAAGGAACATCCAACCCCCCCTCTGGCACGTGGGGATCGGCCTGATGCAATCCTTGGAGCACCCCCTCTGACAGCCTCTCCCAACCCCCAGGAAAATGGATTTTCCATGGATGCAGCCCGTGGGGAGTATCCCAAGAAAACTGCAGCCACTGGGAATGGCATGGATTGCCCAGGGAGCTGTTTTCCGTGGAGAAAGAGGGCTTTAATTGTGTCCTGGCATCAGGATGAAGGGAAGAACCCTAATTGCTCATGGAGGAGGAATGGTGAATCCTTAAAAACCCCACAAGCCAAGGAATTGCCTGGAAGGAAGGAAATGGCGCATGGAAATAGGGAAAAGGGACATGGAAATAAGGAAAAGGGACATGGAAATGAGGAAAAGGGACATGGAAATGAGGAAAAGGGGTGAGGAAGGACAGAAAAGGGGCATGGAAGGAAGGAAATCGGGCACAGAGAGAAGGAAAAGGGGGTGAGGAAGGAAGGAAATGGGGCATGGAGAGAAGGAGGAGGGACATGGAAATGACGAAAAGGGACATGGAAGTAAGGAAAAGGAGTGAGGAAGGGTGGAAAAGGGGTGAGGAGGGAAGGAAATCGGGCATGGAGACAAGGAAGAGGGACATGGAAATAAGGAAAAGGGACACAGAAATGAGGAAAGGGACATGGAAATAAGAAAAAGGGGCATGGAAGGAAGGAAATCGGGTGCGGAGAGAAGGAAGAGGGCATGGAAATAAGGAAAAGGGGGTGAGGAATGAAGGAAATGGATCATGGGAACAGGGAAAAGGGACAGGGAAATGAGGAAAAGGGGTGAGGAAGTGGAAAAAGGGGGCCAGGGCAGATCTCCCGCTTCCCCCCGTCCCGCTCACCGCGGCCGTAGCCCTGCGTGTGCTTGGCGAAGCTCCGCACCACGGCCTCCACCGCCTCCCGCAGCACCGCGGGCGGCCCGGCCCCGGCCCCGGCCCCGGCGGGGCCCCGCAAACCCAGCGGGGGCGGCGGCGGCGGCAGCCCCAGCCCCGCCCCGAGCCCCGGCGCCGCTGCCGGCCCCAGCCCCGGCGGCGCGGGGGCCCCGGGGAGGCCGGGCCGGGCCCCGCGAGGCCCCGCGCCCACCCCGGGCTGCAGCCGCTGCGCCCGCACCGCCTCCATCGCCGCGCCGCCTGCCCCGCGCCCGCCTGTCACTCACCGCCCGCCCGGCCAATGGAAGCGCCGCGGCGGGGCGCGGGGGGCGGGAAAAGCGGCGGTGAGCCAATCACAGAGCGGGGCGCGGCCCGCGGGGGGCGGGGTCGGCACACCCCGACACAAATAACGGTGTGCGGTCGGGGAGGGGGGCGGGGATAAACGGACGGCTGTCCAATCGCGAGGCGGAGTTTATTAGAATGACAGGGGAGAGAGCGAATCAAAGCGTGCGGAGCGCAAAACAGCGGCCGTAGCGGGGCCGGGGATGACGGCCACGCTCTCATTGGTCTGGAGAGGCAATTAATGGAAAATCGAGCCAATCAAGAGCTTCGACACAGATTTAAGGGGCGGAGGTTGCCGCGCGCGCGCGCGCCCATTCACGGGCCGTGTTTTGGTGGGAAGGGGCGGGAAGGGGACAGCCAATAGGAACGAGCCGCGGCGGCTCCCGGACGTGACGCTGCGCTGGGACCGGGACCGGGATCGGGATTGGGATCGGGATTGAGATTGGGATCAGGAGCGGTCCGGCCCCGCCATGGAGGCCTGGGTGCGCTTCAGCGCCCAGAGCCAGGCCCGGGAGCGCCTCCTCAGGTGCGGCCTCGGCTCAGCGGGAGCGGGCGGCGGGGCCGGGGCAGGACGGGCCGTGCCGGGGGGGGCCGTGGGCAGCCTGGGCAGGGCGGTCCCGGAGGCCTCGGGGACCGCGGGAGGGTGTCCCCGGTGCCCCGGTACCCCCCCCTCTGACGCCCCCCGTGTCCCCCCAGGGCCGCCCAGTACGCCTGTACCCTGGCCGGGGCCGCGCTGAACTCCGGGGCCAGCTCCGGGACCCTGAGCCGCCTCCAGCAGCTGGAGGCTCATCTGAGCCTGGGCCGCAAATGTGAGCGGGGGGGACACTCGGGGGAGGGGGGCAGGGGGGTCTGGGGGGGGTCAGAGGGAGCTCTGGGGGGACAGGGGGCTCTAAAGGGGGATGGGGGGCTCTGGGGGATGGACAGGGGGCTCTGGGGGCGAGGGGGAGTTTGGGGGGGAGGCAGAGAGCTCTAAAGGGGGACGGTGGGATCTGGGGGGGGTCAGAGGATCTCTAAAGGGGAACAGGGGGCTCTGGGAGGGATGGGGAGTTTGGGGGGGGACAGGGAGCTCTAAAGAGGGACGAGAGGCTCGGAGGGCAGACGGGGGGCTCTGGGGGCAGACAGGGGGGCTCTGGGGGTATAGGGAGCTCTAGGGTGGACGGGGGGGCTTGGAGGGGATGGGGGACTCTAAAGGGGGACAGGAGGCTCTGGGTGGGATGGGGAGCTCTAAGGAGGGGACTGGGGACTCTGGGAGGGACAGAGGGGCTTTGGGCATCCCCACCCCGCCCCTCGCTGACCCCCCACCCCGTGTCCTTCCCCCAGTGCTGCGCCTGGGGGGCTCGGCCGAGGCCCTGGGGGGGGCCCAGCGCTCGCTGCACCTCCCCGACCCCGTGCTGAGGTTCTGCC
This sequence comes from Manacus candei, assembly GCF_025592945.1. NCBI lineage: Eukaryota > Metazoa > Chordata > Aves > Passeriformes > Pipridae > Manacus > Manacus candei. The sequence continues at coordinate 19,673 of NW_026138504.1, forward strand.
TCACCCTGTCCCACCTGAACCGCGCCCTCTTCCTCGCCTGCGACAACGTCCTGTGGGCCGGGAAGAGCGGGATCCTGCCTGGCCTCGACAGCCACAAGTGGAGCCAGAGGGCCTTCAGGTGAGAGGATCTGGGACTTGGGAGGGGGCAGAATTCGTGGAAGTGAGGGGGGAAGAGCCTTCACGGATCTGGCAGGCGGATGGGGAGGGGGGGATTCCCGAGGGAGAGCTGGGAGTGGGATTCACGAAGCGGATGGGATTCCTGAGGGAGAGCTGGGAATGGGATTCTTGAAGGGGATGGGATTCCTGAGGGAGAGCTGGGAATGGGATGCACGAAGGGGATGGGATTCCTGAGGGAGAGCTGGGAATGGGGTTCCCAAGAGAGGAAAGGCCCCAGAGTTACTGGAGGGTTGGCAGTGAGGTCCCCAAGGGAGAGCAGGGGATGGGATTCTCGAAGGGGATGGGATTCCTGAGGGAGAGCAGGGAATGGGATTCCTGAAGGGGATGGGATTCCTGAGGGAGAGCAGGGAATGGGATTCCTGAAGGGGATGGGATTCCCGAGGGAGAGCAGGGAATGGGATTTCTGAGGGAGAGCAGGGAATGGGATTTCTGAGGGAGAGCAGGGGATGGGATTCTTGAAGGGGATGGGATTCTTGAAGGGAATAGGATTCCCAAGGGAGAGCAGGGAACAGGATTCTTGAAGATATTCCCAAGGAAGAACAAGGAATGGGATTCTCAAAGGGGATGGGATTCCTGAAGGGGAGAGCAAGGAATGGGATTTCCCCCTGGGGAGAGCAGGGAATGGGACTCCTGTGGGGAGAGCAAGTGCTGGAATTCCTGAAGGAGGTCAGGGAATGGGCTTCCTGAGGGAGAGCAGGCAGTGGAATCCCCGAGTGAGGGCAGGGAATGGAATTCCCTTGGGAGAGCAGCTCCTGCCGTTCCGTTTGGAGCGGCCGGAAGTCCCCTCCTGCTGCTGCTTCCCGCTGTGCCATCCCTGCTCCCTGGTTTTCCCCAGGTATTACCTGTTTGCCCTGGTGGTGAACCTGAGCCGGGACGCCTACGAGGTCCGGGTGCTGCTGGAGCGCGCGGAGGGGGCCGGGAAGCGCGGGAAGAGCCCGGAAAAGCGGCCCCGGCTGCGGGCCGACGGCGGGATCCAGCGGCTCCGGCTCCAGCTGCAGCTCCAGCTCCGGCTCCTGCTCCAGGTGCTCCGGGAGAACCCCCCGCTGCTGCTGGACCTGCTGCGGAATGCCTGCGACCTGGTGATCCCGCTGGAAAAGCTGGGGCTGTGCCGGAGCAGCCCGGGGTTGGTGGGATTGTGCGGCCTCACCTCCTCCGTGCTCTCCATCCTCACCATCCTCCACCCCTGGCTCAAGCTGAAGCCGTAGTTGTTATCCCGGGAGCTTCCTCGGGATAGCTGGGGGATCTTGGGGGGTTGATCCCAGCGGCTGGGACGCCTCTGGAGCCGCCTGGCTCATCCCATTCCCGTCGTTCCCGACTCCTCGGAGCCACGAGGTGGAGGGAACCCGGCGTTGGATCCCACGGGGACTTTGGCTCCCGGAATTTGTTTCATCCCATTGACTTTTCCAGCCGTTTTTCCAGCCGTTTTTCCAGCCAGGGGATGGCAGGAGACGGAGGGAATCTGGCGTCGGATCCCGCAGGGGCCTCGTCTCCTGAAGTTTGGTTCTTCCTGGCAACTTTTCCGGCCGTTTTAGGGGTTCAACGTCCCCCCTTTTCCAAGGGGGAATATTTGGGGCTGGAAAACATGGATGGCTGGGGGCTCTTCTCACGGATTTTGAGGGGGTGAAGCCGCGGGATTGGGACCATCCTGGTGCCAGCTGGTTTATCCAACCCCTTATCTGGACATTTTTCCTGCTTTTTAAGAAATCCGAGGGCAGGGAGAGGGGAGCAGGAAGGATTTTGGATACACGTGGGCATCAGGCATAAACCCATGGATTTTGGGGGGTGAAATCCAGGCAGGAATTTGCCCTCCTGCACCTTCCCTGCAATCCCAGGGGGAAGAAGGGCCTGGAATGGGTTGTGCCGAGCTGGGGGGGGTCACTCCCAGCATTTCCACATTCCCAACAGAGAGGGGACTCAGCATCCTGGGTGCTTCCCGGTGCTTCCCGGTGCTTCCCAGCCACTGGGGAGCAGCTGAACCCTGTGGATCCCCCTCCCTCCCTCTGCCTGGACCCACCTTGGCTGCCCTTCCCTTCCCAGATATCCCACTCCAGGGTGGTATTTGGGATAAGGGGGGTGGGACTGGGATTCCCTGCTCCCAGCAACCCCGGATTCTCCCGTTTTCCCTGGATTTTGTGACACCAGATCACACTCCTGTGGCCCTGAGCCAGCTGTGATGTCCTGTTACTGAACCACCCCGGGAACTGGGAATTAGTTCATTCCAGAGGCGGGATGTCCTTGGATCCATCCCTGGGAGAGCAGGAACATCCTCTGAAAAGGTTTTTTGGGAGCTCTGTACCCAAACTCCGCCCGCTCCTGGGCTTTTTTTCCTGGGGAAAACCAGGGATTGAAGGTCTCAGAGCCCTGTTTATCCCAGGGGGAGTTGGGATGGGCAGGATTCGCTCCGGCGGATCCCGCGGTGTCGGTGTAATTAGTGAACTAATTAAATTATTAAAGCCCAGCAGCCTCCCGGCCCCTCTGTCCTGGGATCCGGGGGAACGTGGATGCAGGACACTGGGATGGGCTGGGAATGCTGGACTGGGAGCACTGGGCAGGACTGGGAGTGCTGGGCTGGGATAACCCCCTGGAGTTGGGGGGGCTCATTCCTGCCATTTCCAGGGGGAAAGAGGGGTTGGGGGGAGGATCCCAGTCCCTTCCTTGTCCCATCCCATCTCATCCCACCCCACCCCTCCTATCCTCTCCATCCCATCCCATCCTCTCCATCCCCACCCATCCCATCCTCTCCCTCCCATTCTATCCCATCCCATCCCACCCCACCCATCCCATCCTCCATCCCACCCCACCCATCCCATCCCATCCTTTCTATCCCATCCTCTCCATCCTCTCCATCTCATCCCATCCCATCCCTCCTCAGTTGCCATTCCTGCCCCAGCTGAGCCCGAACCAACTCGCTGCACCCCAGGGGGGGCCACACGAGGTGAGGGGGGAGGCCGAGGGGATTTTTGGGGTGGGATTTGGGGGTTGCATTTGGGGTGTCCAGTGGTGTTTGGGCACTGGGAAGGAGGGAGGATCCGGAGTGGGATGAGGCTCCCCTGCAGCAGCTCCAGCGCAGCCTCCAGGTGAGTCCAGAGCCCCTGAATCCACCCAAAATTCCCTCACAGGCCCTTAAATCCCTTGGAACAGACTCAGAGTTATCCCATTTTTCCCAGTTCTGAGGCAGTTTGTGTCTGTTGTCCCAATCCTGAACCCTGTTTTATCCCATTTTTCCCAACTCTAAGCAGTTTTACCCCATTTCTCCCCGCTCTGACTCACTTTATCCCCCTTTCCCCCACTTCTATCCCATTTCCCAATTCCAACCCCTGTTTTATCCCTCTCTTCCCACTCCTGGCCCTCATTTCCCCCCCCTTTTTCCCAATTTCCCTCATTTCCCCCCTGCCTGTGTTCTCCAGCAGATTTTGGAGTCCGTCTGGAGCGGGAAGAGGATCAACGAGGCCAAGATTCCCCCTCTGGTGGTGCTGGGAAAGGTGGGGGGGGGCCCTTCCCAGGTGCCCCCCAACCCCCAAATCCATCCCCCAGGTCCCTCCCTGGCCCCATCCCCACAATTCCCGTTTTTCCCTCGGTGTCCCCCCTGACAGGGGGGGCCCTACCTGGTAGGGGGGGTCCCGTCCGTGGCCGCACAGTCACCCTTTGTCCGTTTTTCTCCTCGTTTCCTGTTTTTTTTTCCCTTCCCTGAAAATTCCAGCCCCGTCCCACAGCCCAGCACAAGTTTCCCTCTGTCCCAAAATCCCGGAGTTTGAATTTTTTTCCCTCTTTTTTTTTTTTTTTTTTTGAATTTTTTTTTTTTTCCCCAAACCCACCCAAAAAAAATCTCAGCGAGGAGCCAAGGAGGGGGCTGGGCCTGGGGAGTCCCCCCCTTCCCATCAGGAGAAAAGAGGAAGAGGAAGGGTTGGGTGGATGTTTGGGCTGGGCTGGGCCTGCAGGGATCTGGTGTCCCGAATTCCACAGGATCTGCTATCCCAAATCCTACAGGATCTGATCAGTAGCTCCCTGGGGAGTTTGGGCCTCCTGGATCTGGTAGAGGAAACCCCTGGAATTTGGCCCTGACCCCCCCAATCCAGTCCCCAATTCCCCAAGGATACTCTTCCTGATCCCAGGGATCCCATCACGTCGTGTGTGTCCTGCCTGATCCATTTGCTGATCCCTGGGATCCAGTCCCCCAGTCCCCAGGATCTGGTCTCTGATCCCTGGGATTCAATCCCCCACTGTGGTCTGGGAGTCCCTGATCTCCCAGGAATCCCGTCCCCAATCCTCTCAGGATCTCATCCTCAATCCTTTTCCAATCCTCCCGATCCTCCAGTCAGGATCCCCATGGAATCCAACCTCTCCCCCCAGAGGATCCAGATCCCAGTCCCTGGATCCAGTCCTTAGTCCCTTGGGGATCCAATCTCCAGGATCCCACCCCCAACCCCCACAGGATCTGAGACCCCAATCCCCCAGCATCCAATCCCCTGGATCCCACAGGGGTCCAGACCTCAATCCCCTGGGATCAAATCCCCCATTCCCACAGGAGCCAGCCCCCAATAATTCCCCCCTGGAATCCAATCCCCAAGGGAGGATTTCCCTGTCCTCATCCTGCCAGATCCAGGTGCCACCTGGGGCTTCCTGGGGATGGGATTGGGATCCCCTCAGCACCACTGACCCCCCTCTCCTCCAGAGGGCTGCCTGGATCCCCCTTCCCACCCCTGAGGTGTCCCTGGTGCTCTGGGGAGGTGATGGGGGGGATCCCGTGCCAGGCGGATCCCGGGAATGGATCTGGAGCTGCCCCAGGTGCCCCCCCGGGCTCCCCAAAAACCCTCCACCGCCTCCACCTCTCCTACAACAAACTCCGGGAGGGAGATCCCGGCAGCTCTGGATCCGGGAATACACAACGGCGTCTCCCCGGGCGCCTTCCAGCCCCAAACCTGCCGCTGCCGGGGCACCCGCGGCTCTTCCAACAACTCCTTGGAGTTTTGGGGGGTCTCGCGCGCGCCCGGGGCAGCGCCGGGAGCGGCGGGTGGGGTGGGATGGGGAGGGGGGGGGACACACCGCGGTCATCCTGTCTCCTCCTCCTCGGAAAGGAGCCTGGACGGTGTCCGGGAGGTGGCGGTGTCATCCGGAGGACGTGGCAACCCGAAATCCACCTAAATCCACCCCAAAAATCCACCCCAGGTCCCACCCAAACCCCGCCGGAGATCCCCGAGCCCCTTTATCCCAACTCCCCCCATCCCGGTCCCCACGGGGAAGGTCCAGGTGTCGCGGCCACCTCCGGGTGGGTCAGTCCTTTGGGGGACAAGGGGACACCCTTTTCCCACCTCATTTTTCCAGGAAAAGGGTAAAATCCCCTCCCAGTGCCCCCCGTCTCCAAAATCCCTCGCCCTCCTCCTTCCCGCTCCCCTTTTTCCCCGTGTTTTTACCACTTCGCCTGTTTTTTTTTCCCCCGAACTCTTTGCCCCCCGCCTCCCCCCCCCCCCCCCCGCCCCAAAACCACATTTATTTTTAGCAGCCAATTGAAGATGAAGGAGGAGGGAAAAAAATATTAAAAAAAGAGAGAAAAAAAAAAAAAAAAAAAGGAAAAAAACCGGGATTTTGTCCCGGCTGGAACCGGAGTCACCTTTGAGCTGCGGCACGACCATGTGGGGGGTGGGGGGCCAGGGGGTGCTCCCGGCGCTGCTCCTGCTCCCAGGTAACAGACCCCCCCCTAAATTGCGCAGTTTCGGGGTGTTTCAGGGTGGTTTGGGGTGAAATCGTGGGGTTTGGGGGCTGCTGGAGGCAGGGGGAGGGCGCGGAGCCGGGTGCTCATTAACCCGAGCGCAGCCAAGCGCTGAGTGTCGGGGGGGGGGGAAGAATTTGGGGTAAAACAGACGGGTTTTAGTCATCCCAATATGTTTTGGGGGTTTTTTATTTTTTTTTTTGGAGGGAGGGTACCCCCGAAATCCCCCTGGATTTGGGGCGGGTGAGGGTGGGAAGGAGAACCCGCAGGAGGAACTAAAAGCCGACTTTGATGGAAAATCTTTACATTTCTGAGGGAAAAAAAAAAGACAAAAAAAAAAAAAACAACCCGGGGCTTTCCAGTCCCAACACAGGGGGGGTCAGGGCCGGTTCAAACCCCCCCCTCAGCAGGGACCCCTCCCCACTCCCCACCGCTGGGGGAAACTGAGGCACGGGGGGATTAATTTGGGGGGCTGTCCGTGGGGGAGAGAGTTCCCCCCCCACCGGGCACCCCCATCATCCCCCCCGGGGTGCCGCTGGGTGGGGAAGGTCCGTGTGTGCCCCCCACCCCCCTCAGGACCCCCCTTGTCCCCCCCTCCAGGGCTCTGCGCGGGGTTCAACATCGACGTGGAGCACCCGCGGGTGTTCCGGGGCTCCCCCGAGTCCCAGTTCGGGTACCGGGTGCTGCAATGGGGGGACGACGGCGACAGGGGGTGAGTGACCCGCGGGGGGGGGGCGGGGGGGACACGGGGAAGCGCCCACCCACCCCCCCGGCAGCCCGCGGGGAAGGGGAGGTGGAGACGGGGAAACTGAGGCAGGAAAGGGGGGAACGGAGGGAGGGAAAAGGAGGGGGCTGAGGTGAGGAAGGGGAAGCTGAGGCGGGCAGGGCGGCCGGAGCAGCCACGGCCGGACAGACAGACAGACAGACAGGCAGACGGAAGCGGGGGCGGCAGGACCTGGCGCGGTGCCCCCAAAACGTGCTGGCGGGGTCAGAGCGGGACGGGGGGGACCCTGTGTCCCCTCCCCGTGTCCCTTCCCGGTGTCCCCTCCCGGTGTCCCCTCCCCGTGTCCCCTTCCCGTGTCACTCTTTGCGACCCCCCCCGCCGTGTCCCCCTTTGCGACCGTGTCCTCGTGTCCCCCCCGCGTCCCCCCAGGCTGCTGGTGGGGGCCCCGTGGGACGGGGACGGTCAAGGCGACGTCTACAAGTGCGGCGTGGGACCCCAAAACTCCTCCTGCGCCAAGGCCAACCTCGGTATTGGGGAGGGGGGAGGTGGGGTGGCTGTGACCGCGGGTGGGGGGGGTTCCGGGGGGGGGGATGAAGGTGTCCCCACGGTGCTGACCCCGTCTCTGTCCCCGTGGCCCCGAGGGGACACAGCGCCGTGGCTCCGCGGCAGCGCCGGACACCTCGGGATGACCCTGGTGGGCTCCAAGGACGGCGGGTTCGTGGTGAGCGTCCGCGGGGGGGGGGGGGGGGGAAACCGGGGCGGGATGTCACCCGCTGCTGGGTCGCCCGTGTCACCCTCCCCGCTTCCCCGGCAGGCGTGTGCCCCGCTTTGGTCCCAGGAATGCGGCACCTCCGTGTTCAGCTCCGGCCGCTGCGTCCGCCTGGACGAGGAGCTGCGGCTCGTGGAGACGGTGGCGCCCACGGCACAGCGTGAGTGGGGCGCTGGGACGGACTGGGAAGGAATGGGACGGACTGGGACGGACTGGGAGGTGCCACCCGGGCGTCGCCGTGTCCCTCTACCAGGCTGCTCCACCTACATGGACATCGTCCTGGTGCTGGACGGCTCCAACAGCATCTACCCCTGGGAGGAGGTGCAGGAATTCCTCGGGAACATCCTGGGGCGCTTCTTCATCGGCCCCGGGCAGACTCAGGTCAGGGGGTGGCACCGGGGCCACCGTGGTGTCCCCCAAGGCTGGGACAGCGTTCCCGGGGCTATTATGGTGTGCCCAGGGCATTGTTGTGCCCGGGGCAAGGTGATTGTCCCCAGGGCTATGCTGTTGTCCCTGGGGTGGTAGTGATGATAGGTACCACCCTCGGGGTGATGCCACCCCTGGGGTGATGCCATTGTCCCCAGGGTGACACCACCCCTGTAGAGATGCCACCCCTGGGGTGATGTCATTGTCCCCAGGGTGATGCCACCCCTGTAGAGATGCCACCCTGGGGTGAGGTCATTGTCCCCAGCGTGATGCCACCCCTGGGGCGGTGCTGGCTGGTGGTGTTTTTGGGGGGGTCAAGGGTGCCCTTTGCCAGGGGTTAGGGGGTCCTATGGGATTTGGGGGGGGTTCTCTGGGGATTTAGGGGGGTCCCTGGCTCGGATCTCCCCCTCCCTTCGTTTCAGGTGGGGGTGCTGCAGTACGGGGAGGAGGTGGTGCAGGAGTGGGCGCTGGGGCAGCACCCCAGGGATTTGAGGGGTCCCTGTGGATTTGGGAGTTCCCCAGGGATTTCTGTGGGTTCCCTGCGGATTTGGGGGTCCCGCTGGCTCTGACCCCCCCCGTTTCAGGTGGGGGTACTGCAGTACGGGGAGGAGGTGGTGCAGGAGTGGGCGCTGGGGCAGCACCCCACGGCCCAGGCCCTGCTCGAGGCTGCCCGGAACCTGACGCGGCAGGAGGGGAGGGAGACGCGCACGGCCATGGCCATCCGGCAGGCCTGGTGGGCTCCGGAGAGGGAACGGGGGCGGGAACGGGGGCGGGATTTGGGGCAGGGTTGAGGTCAGGGTGGGGATTGTGGTCAGGGTTGGATTGGTGTCGCGATTCGGATCGCGATAGGGGCTGGGGTTTGGGTCAGGACTGGGGGTAGGGTCGGGGTTGGGATTAATTTTGGGATTGGGATCAGTGTTGGAATTGGTATCAGGGCTAGGATCAAGTCAGGGTTTGTGTGAGGGTTGGGATTGGGGTCAGGACTGGGACTGGGGTGTGGATCAGGGTTGGCTGAAATTGGGGTCAGGACTGGGACTGGGGTGTGGATCAGGGTTGGCTGAAATTGGGGTCAGGACTGGGACTGGGGTGTGGATCAGGGTTGGGGTTGAGGTCGGGAACAGGGGCGGAAGCAAGTCAGGGTTTATCTTAGAATTGGGGTCGGTATTGGAATTGGTATCAGGGTTAGGATCGAGTCAGGGTTTGGATGAGGGTTGGGATTGGGGTCAGGGTTGGGACGGGGATGTGACTCAGGGTTGAGGTTGAGATCGGGGTTCGGGTTGGGAGCAGGGTGGGATCCGGGAGCAGGATTAGGACGGGGCTCGTGCTGACGGCCCCCTTCGTTCCGGCAGCGCCGAGTCCTTCAGCGCCGAGCGGGGCGGGCGCTCGGGGGCTGCGCGGCTGCTGCTGGTGGTGACGGACGGGGAGTCCCACGACGGGGAGGAGCTGCCGGCGGCGCTGGCAGAGTGCGAGAAGCGCAACATCACCCGCTACGCCATCGCCGTGAGCCCCGGCCCCGTGTCCCCCTCCACCCCGGGGGGAGTGTCCCCCTGACCCCCGTCCCCGTGTCCCCTCCGCCCCGGGAGGGAGGAGTCCCGCTGACCCCCGGCCCTCCCGCAGGTCCTGGGGCACTACCTGCGGCGACAGCAGGATCCCGAGGATTTCATCCGGGAGATCAAGTTCATCGCCAGCGACCCCGACGAGAAGTATTTCTTCAACGTCACCGACGAGGCCGCCCTCAACGACATCGTGGACGCGCTGGGAGATCGGATCTTCAGCCTCGAAGGTGCCGCACTGGGGCCGGGAGGTCGGGAAGGGGTGGGAATTCCGGCTGGAAGCGCGCAGCTGGAGGAACAGCGTCCCCTCCCTGCCGCGGTCAGGCACCCGAGAGGACAACGAGAGCGCCTTCGAGCTGGAGATGTCCCAGATCGGCTTCTCCATCCACCTCCTCGAGGTGATCCCGCCGGGAAGCCCATCCCGGCCCTGCCGAGTGTCCCGGGACGGGATGGTGGCCCTAGGGGGGGTTGCGGTGACACGTCCCTCCCATCCTGGCAGGACGGGATCCTCTTTGGAATGGTGGGAGCCTACGACTGGGAGGGGGGCGTGCTGGAGGAGAGCCGGCGCGGGCGCATCATCCCACCCCGGGAGGCATTCCAGGGGGAATTCCCGCTGGAGCTGAAGAACCACGCAGCGTATCTCGGTACGGGGGGGGGTCCCCAGGGATGGGGGGAAACCAGGGATGGGGGGAAACCAGGGATAATCCATATTATTGAGGTCTGAGATGAACCAAGGATGTTCCTTGTCCCAGAGATCTCGGGGGGCATATGGGATTCTCCGTGTCTCCTGGGATGGGAGGTGAGCCAGGGATGTTCCGTGTCCCAGAGATCTGGGGGGGGGGTGGGCATATGGGATTCTCCGTGTCCCCAGAAATGGGGGGTGAGCCAGGGATGGTCCATGTCCTGGCCGTGGGATGAAACGGGAACGCTCCACGTGCCGGAGACACGGGGTGAGGTGGGGACACTCCGTGTCACGGATATTCGGGATGCTGAGATGCTCGTGATCCAGATATCTGTGATCCTGATATTTAGGGCACCCCGGGGGTCCCGTGTGCCCAGGGCTGACCCCGCTGACCCCCCCTCCCAGGTTACTCGGTGTCCTCGCTGCGGCTGCCGGGGGGGCAGCGCCTGTTGGTGGCCGGAGCCCCCCGATTCCAGCACAAAGGAAAAGTCCTCCTCTTCCAGCTGGACCCCGCGGGCACCGTGACAGTGACCCAGACGCTGATGGGGGAGCAGGTGAGGGGAGGTAGAGGGGCCGAGGGGGGGGGTGGTGGCGTTCGTCCCCCCCCCCCGTGGCCTCACAGCCCTTCTGCACCCCCCCAGATCGGCTCCTACTTCGGCAGCGAGGTGCTGGCCCTGGACCTGGAAGGGGACGGGGCCACCGACCTGCTGCTGGTGGCAGCGCCCACCTACCTGGGGGGCCAGAGCAGGGAGGCGGGGAAGGTCTACCTGTACCGCGTGGGGCAGGTCAGGGGGGGCACGGCAGGGGCTGGGGGGGCTGCGGAGGGGCTTCGGGGGGGCAGGGGAGGGAGGGGGGGATCTGTAGTGCGTGGGGAGGGGGGGGGGCAGGTCAGGGGCTGAGGGGGTGGGTGGGAGGGGTACCTGTGCCATGAGGGGCTGAGGGGGTGGGTAGGAGGGGTACCTGTGCCATGAGGGGCAGGTGAGGGTGGGAGGGGTCCCTGTGCCATGAGGGGCTGGGGGGGCGGCTGGGGGGGGTACCTGTGCCATGGGGGGCAGGGGAGGGTGGGAGGGGTCCCTGTGCCATGAGGGGCTGGGGGGGGGTCCCTGTGTCATGAGGGGCTGGGGGGGCGGGTGGGAGGGGTGGGCAGGGGGATCGGGGAACACGCGGGATCGGGGGGGCTGCAGGGCAGTGCAGGGGATTGGGGGGGGGGGGACCAGCGGGATGCAGAGGGACTGCAGGGACGCAGGGATTGGGGAACGGAGAGGTCAGGGGAGTTTGGGGGACTTGAGGGGAGGAACACAGCGGGATTTGGGGAGGGGGTACCGAGGGCCCTCCCCGTGCCGCGCCTCCCCCAGGGCCGCCTGAGCCCCGCAGGGTCGCTGCACCCCGAGGCGAGGCCGCAGGACTCGCGGTTCGGCTCCGCGCTGGGCGCGGTGCCGGACCTGGGGCAGGACGGGCTGGCGGGCGCCGTGGTGGGTGCCCCGCTGGAGGACGGGCACCGCGGGGCCCTCTACGTGTTCCACGGCGCCCCGGGCACCCTCGTGCCCCGGCACAAGCAGGTGAGACGGCGCCGGGAGCGCCGGGAGGGACCGGGAGGGGCTCGGAGGGGAGGGGAGGGGGGTAGGAGGGAAGCGCTGCCCGCAAAACGCTTCGTGTTCCCAGCGCATCGAGGCGGCGGCGCTGGGATGGAACCTCCGCTATTTCGGGGTCAGCGTGGACGGACGGATGGACATGGACGGGGACGGGCTGGTGGACGTGGCCGTGGGGGCGCAGGGGGCGGCCGTGGTGCTGCGGTGAGTCCCGGGGGGGGGGGCAGGGGAGGGGACAGGGTCGTGAAGGGGGGACAGGGACATTCAGGGGAGGCAGGGACACCCCGGGGACAGGGATATGGAAGGGGACAGGGTCATGAAGGGGGATGGGGACATTTGGGGAGACGGGGATATTCGGTGGGGACAGGGACACCCCGGGGACAGGGATATGGAAGGGGACAGGGACATTTGAGGGCGACAGGGATACCCCGGGGACAGGGACACCCTGGTGACAGGGACATTTGGGGGGGACAGGGACACCCCAGGGACAGGGCGGTCCCTCGTGAGACCTTGGGATGCTCCCGAGATCCTCTCGGATCCCTCCCCCTGCCCCTCCGTTTCCTGATCCTGCAGCGGGATCCCCATCCCTGCCCCCTCACGATCCCGCTGTCCCTCAGGTCCCGCCGGATCGTCCGGGTGTCCGTGGGGGTGTCTGTGGAGCCGGGGGCCATCAGTGTCACCCGCAGGAACTGCCAGCGCGGCGGCTCCGGCGCCGTCTGCCTCCGTGCCCGGATCTGCTTCCGTGCCGGGACGCGCTCCCGGAGCCCCGGGGACATGGATATCGGTGAGTGTGGGCACCGGGGGGGGCTGCAGGGCCCTTGGAGCATCCCGGGGGGGCGCTGGAGCATCCCTGGAGCATCCTGGAAGCGCCAGGTTGGCCTTGGAGAACTCAGGAGCATTCCAGGAGCATCCCAGGTTGTCCCTGGAACATTCCTGGAGTGTCTCCTGGAGAACCCAGGAGCATCCCGGGGAGCCCTGGAGCATCCCTGGAGCATTCCTGGAGCATCCTGGGGGCCCTGGAGCATCTGGATGTCCCGGGAGCATCCCATGGGATTCCAGAGCATCCATATGGCACTCCTGGAGCACCTCTGGAGCATCCCAGGGTGGCCCTGAAGCCTCCCCAGATCATCCCACGATGTCATCCCAGGGAAAGCATCCCAGCCTTTCCTGGAACCCTTCCAGAGCATCCCAGGGTGTTCCTGGAGCATCCCAGCCTTTCCTGGAGCCCTTCCAGAGCATCCCAGGGTGTTCCTGGAGCATCCCAGCCTTTCCTGGAGCCCTTCCAGAGCATCCCAGGGTGTTCCTGGAGTATCCCAGCCTTTCCTGGAGCCCTTCCAGAGCATCCCAGGGCATCCCTGGAGTCCTTCCAGAGCATCCCAGGGTGTTCCTGGAGCATCCCAGGACTTCTCTGGAGCCCATCCAGAGCATCCCTGGGGTGCATCCCAGGACTCTCCTGGAGTCCTGCTGGAGGATCCCAGGGTGTCCCTGGAGTATCCCAGGACTTCCCCGGAGTCCTGCTGGAGCATCCCAGGGTGCCCCCCCCCCCGTGGGTGCCCCTGCCCCTGAGCCCCTCCCTCTCTGCCCCCCAGATCTCCGGTACAACGTGTCCCTGGAGGAGCGGATCCCGGGATCCCGCGCCGCCTTCGACTCGGGCTCCCGTCGGCTGCTCCAGCGCCGGGTCGAGCTCCCGCCGGGAAGGCAGAGCTGCATCCGCGTCCCCTTCCACATCCTGGTCAGCCCTGGGACCCCTCCCTGCCCCATGGGAGGGGCGGGGGGGGCTCTTCCCCCCCTCCATTCCCGGGGGCTGACGGGATCCCCCCATCCCACAGGACACCTCGGATTACCTGCGGCCCCTCGGCCTCACCCTCAGCTGGGCCCTGGACGAGTCCGCGGGGCCGGTGCTGGATGAGGCGTCTCCCACCTCCCTCCGCAAGCTGGTGGGTACTGGGAAGGGATCCTGGGCATCGGGATTTCCCCCCTGGACACCGGGATCACGCCCAGGCCCCTCGCAGATCCCGTTTTTCAAGGACTGTGGGGAGGACGACGAGTGCGTCGCCGACCTGGTGCTCCGGGCCAGCGCCGACGTCGCCGGCTCCAGGTACCCCCCGCGTCCTTCCCGGCGTCCCCGCGGTGTCCCCGGGATCCCCCGTGACCCCTGGGCTGGCAGGCAGAGCCCCCACGTCCTGCGGAAGGGCCGGAGGCGGATGCTGGTGCGGGTGGAGCTGGAAAACCGGGAGGAGAACGCCTACAACGCCAGCCTGGGGCTGCGGCTCTCCGGGAATCTCCACTTCTCCAGCCTCATGCTCCAGGTACGGCCCTGGGGGGCCCCCAAATCCCTGAGGACCCCCCCCTCGGCATCCCTGGTCCCCTTGTACCCCCTTACAGGACAAAGAGGGGGACCCCAGTCTTCCAGGGAAGCTCTGGGTTGTTCTTGTCCCAACTTCTTCCAGGTGGGATGAGGGGGGTGAGGGTGTTCCACTGGGTACCCAAACCCATTCCAGGTGGATGGGGGTGTTCCACTGGGTACCCAAACCCATTCCAGGTGGGATGGGGGGTGGGGGTGTTCCATTGGGTCCCCAACCCCTTCCAGGTGGGATGGGGGTGTTCCATTGGATCCCCAACCCCTTCCAGGTGGGACACGGGGGGTCTGTTGTGTCCCCCCAACCTCTCCCAGGTGGGATGACGGGGGGTGAGGGTGTTCCATTGGGTCCCCAACCCCTTCCAGGTGGAAGGAGGGGGGTGGAAGCTGTTCCATTGGGTCCCCAAACCCATTCCAGGTGGGACACAGGGGGTCTGTTGTGTCCCCCCAGTCCCTTCCAGGTGGTATGAGGGGGGTCTATTTTGTCCCCAACCCCTTCCAGGTGGGATAAAGGGGGTGAGGCTGTTCCATTGGGTCCCCAAACCCGTTCCAGGTGGGACATGGGGGTCTATTTTGTCCCCAACCCCTTCCAGGTGGGACACGGGGGGTCTGTTGTGTCCCCCCAACCTCTCCCAGGTGGGATGAGGGGGGTCGGCTGCATCCCCCGGCTCATCCCAAGTGGGACCTGGGGGTCCCTTGTGTGTTCCCAACCCCCCCTCAGCAGGGGTAGCCCCTCCAGCTCCCCTCCGGGGGGGGTCCATCGCCCCCCTCCCTGTTTCCCGTGTCCCTTCCCGGCAGGATCCCGGCGCGGTGAAGTTGGAGTGCTCGGCGCTGGGGGGGCACCGCTGGCGCTGCAGCGTCGGGTACCCCGTGTTCCGCTCCCAGGCCAAGGTAGGACCCCCCGGGACACCCCCCTGAGACCCCCCCAGGACCCCCAAACCCCCATCCCACCCCCCTGAGCCCCCCCCCAGGTGTCCTTCACCCTGGAGCTGGAGTTCAGCTGCTCCGTCCTGCTGGACCGCGCCGAGGTCACGCTCGAGGCCACCAGGTAAAGGATTTTTATTTTTATATTTTTTTTATAAAAATCCCACCTCTTTAGTATTTTGGATTTACCCATTTTGTGTGTTTTTATTTTTTTTTTTTGTGTTTTGCTTTGTTTTGTTGTTTTACCTTTTTTTCTCTATTTCTCACCCTTTTCAGGCACTTTTTTTTTTTTAAACTTTTTATTTTATTTTTCAACCTTTTGTTTTGTTTTCTTAACCCCTTTTATATTTTTTAACCTTTTGTTTGTCCGTTTAAGCTCTTTTATATTTTTTAACCTTTTTTTTTTTTTGGTTGTGGTTTTTTTTTTTTTAACCTCTTTTATATTTTTTTTTAACCTCTTTTATATTTTTAACCTTTTTTATTAATTTTTAACCTTTTTTTTGTATTTTTTAACCCCTCCCCACTCCAGCGACAGCACCGAGGCCACGCCCGAGGACAACCTGGCCCGGATTTCTGTGCCCATCCTCTACGAGCCCGACCTGTTCCTGTCCAGGTGGGGCTGGGGGGTCGCGGGGGGGGGTCACAGGGGGACAAACGCCCCCGATGTGACCCCCCCAGCCCACCCCCGTGTCCCCTCTCTGGTGACAGTGACACCAACCTGCAGCGCTACGAGCTTCAACCCCACGGCCCCGGCCCCGAGTTCAGCACCACGCTCAGGGTGAGGTGCGGGGGGGGGGGGGCCCGGGGGGTCCCCAAATTGGGGGGGAGGGTCCTGTCTCATCATCCCCCCCCCCCCCCAGGTGCAGAATTTGGGGTGTTACCCCGCGCACAACCTCACCCTGCACGTGGCGCTGCCGGCGCTGGGACACGGCCGGGCCACCCTCCTGTCTGTCACCCGCGTGCTGGCCGGCGACAACGTGAGGCTGGGGGGGCTCGGGGGGGTCCCTGCACCCTCCCTGTGACCCTCCCCTCTCCCTCTGACCCTCCCTTCTCCCTCTGACTCTCCCTTCTCCCTCCTTCCCCTCTCCCTCTGACCCTTCCCTGTGACCCTCCCCTCTCCCTCTGACCCTCCCCTCTCTCTGTGACCCTCCCCTCTCCCTCTGACCCTTTCCTGTGACTCTCCCCTCTCCCTGGAACCCTCCCCTCTCCCTCTGACCCTCCCTTCTCCCTCTGACCCTCCCTTCTCCCTCTGACCCTCCCCTCTCCCTCTGACCCTCCCTTCTCCCTCCGACCCTTCCTTCTCCCTCCCTCCCCTCTCCCTCTGACCTTCTCTTTTCCTTCTCTCCCTTCCCTCTCCCTGTGACCCTCCCCTCTCCCTGTGACCCTCCCTTCTCCCTCCCTCCCCTCTCCCTCTGACCCTCCCCTCTCCCTCTGACCCTCCCCTCTCCCCTCCCAGGCCACCTGCACGCTGCGACCCCCCCCCGAGGGGACACGGGTGGTCCCGGTGCCCCCCGAAGACCTTCTGCGCGTGGACAGGCTGGTGGGCATCGCGGGGGAGGGGGTTTTTTTTTGGGGGGGCGGGAGGAAGGTGTGGTCCTAAATTTATTTTGGGAATTTTTTTCGGCTCCCCATCCCCCAGGACTGTTCCAACACGTGGTGCGAGGAGCTGAGCTGTGCCCTGGGGGGGCTGGAGCGCGGCGGGGGGGTCTCGGTCCGGCTCCTGCGCACCCTCCACAGCGGCTTCTTCAGCGGGGTGAGCCCCGGGGGGGGGGAATTGGGGACCCCCGCCCTCCCCTCCCGCCCCAGGGAGGATCCAGAGGGCGGGGCTGGGACAAATCCCACCTTTTTCTCGCCTCCAGGCCAAATTCCGGAGCGTTCGGATCGTGGGCAGCGCCTGGCTGGGGGTCCAGGGGGGCGTCTTGGTGCTGGGCGAGGGGGGGCAGCGCAGGGAGGTACGAGCGACTCCCCCCCCCCCCAAAAAAAAATTCCCTTTTTTTTCCCACCCCCCTCCAATCCCCTTTTTTTTCCCACCCCCCTCCAATCCCCTTTTTTTTCTCCCCCCTCCAATCCCATTTTTTTCTTTTCTCCCCCCTCCAATCCCATTTTTTTCTCCCCCCTCCAATCCCCTTTTTTTCTTTTCTCCCCCCTCCAATCCCGTTTTTTTTCTCCCCCCTCCAATCCCATTTTTTTCTCCCCCCTCCAATCCCGTTTTCTTTTCTCCCCCCTCCAATCCCGTTGTTTTTTCCTCCCCCCTCCAATCCCCTTTTTTTCTTTTCTCCCCCCTCCACTCCCGTTTTCTTTTCTCCCCCTCCAATCCCGTTTTTTTTTCTCCCCCCTCCAATCCCCTTTTTTTCTTTTCTCCCCCATCCAATCCCGTTTTTTTTTCTCCCCCCTCCAATCCCCTTTTTTTCTTTTCTCCCCCCTCCAATCCCGTTTTTTTTCCTTCCCCCTCCAATCCCGTTTTTTTTCCTCCCCCCTCCCATCCCTGTTTTCCCACAGCTGGTGCTGGAGGTGCTCCAGGGCCGGCGTGTGCCCGTGTCCCTGTGGATCCTGGGGGGCAGCGCCCTGGGGGGGCTCCTGCTGCTGGCACTGCTCAGCCTCGGCCTCTGGAGGGTGAGGGGGGTCCCTGTCACCTTTTGGGGGGTCCCTGTCACCTCTGGGGGGGTCCCTGTCACCTGGGGAGGTCACAGTGTCACCTTTGGGGGATCACAGTGGCACCTGGGGGGGTCACAGTGTCACCCTGGGGGGTCACAGTGTCACTTGGGTGAGGGGGTGGCAATGGCACCCGGGGGGGGGGGTCACAGTGTCACCTGGGGGGGGTCACAATGTCACCCTGAGGGGTCTCAGCCTCGGCCTCTGGAGGGTGAGGGGGGGGTCACTGTCACCCTGGGGGGGGGGGTCACAGTGTTCCCTGGAGGGGTCACTGTCACCTTTGGGGGGGTCACAGTGTCACCTCTGGGGGGTCACTGTGTCACCTCTGGGGGAGGTCACAGTGTCCCCTGGGGGAGGTCACCTTTGGGGGGGTCACACCGTCACCTGGGGGTTCAGTGTCACCTGGGGGGGTCACAGTGTCCCCTGGAGGGGTCATTGTCACCTGGGGGGGGTCACAGTGTCCCCTGGGGGGGGTCACTGTCACCTCTGAGGTATCACAGTGTCACCTGGGGGGGTCACTGTCACCTTTGAGGGGTCACTGTCACCTCTGAGGGTATCACAGTGTCCCCTGGGGGGGTTCAATGCCCCCCCCCGGGGGTTCTTCCCCCCCCCCCCCAATCCATTCCCTCTCCCCCCCCCAGCTGGGATTCTTCTCCCGCCCGAAGCCGCCCCAGGAGGAGGAGGGAGGAGGAGGAGGAGCAGGAGCAGCACTGAGGCCCTTCCCGATCCTCCAGGACATTCCCAGGATGTCCAGGGTTCATCCCGGGATTCTGCTGCCCCCCCCTTGGCTCCATCCCGGCGGGGGGGTGGGATTGGGCTGGCGGGGGGATGGATGAGCAGGTGAGGCTGGAGCCACCCCCCCAACCACACTCCCAGGATTTGGGAGGGGGGGGACACGTGGAAGTGGGAAAAAAAGCCGGGAATGAGTCGGGATGGACGGAGCAGCTCCAGCAATAAAACTCCGGGCCGTGCTCCCGCCGGATCCCACATCCCTGTGTGTGCCCGGGAAAAACCTCTGGAATGACCCCAGATATGACAGGGAGGGATGGGGGGGGGGGAGGATTCGAATCCCAAATCCCAAATCCCAAATCCCAGCCCACGCTGCCCTCAGATTTAAAGCCCCAAACCCGGGTTAAATCCGGCTCCGTGGGGAAGGAATTCCTGATTTCTGGCACGATGTGGGAGAGGGAGGAAGGGGGAGCAGGAAGGGAGGGGATGTGACCCCTTCCCCACCCCCCAAAATTCCCATCAGGAGAGCTGGAATGCTGGATGACAGGGACAAGCACCGGGATAAACCCAGGATCTGCCTGGATTTTCCCAATCCCTGCGGATCCACAGCCCTGTCCTGGCTCCTGCCCCAGGAACAGCTCCCAGCAGAGCAGGGAGGGGGGACAGGGACACCATTCCCAAATCCTGCAGGATCATTCCCCAAATCAGGGGTTTCCTTCCCCAAAAAGCCTTTCCCGAGCTCCCACCCCCCCTTTCCCAGCCCCAAGGATCCCTTGGGAACGGGAATTCCTTGAGAAAGGCCTTTATTGGACGGAAGAGCAAAGAAAACAGGGAATTCAATCCACGTGGACACGGAGCCACCAACCCCAAGAGGTTTGGGAATGTCCCACCCCCCTCCAGGAGGGGAGGGGTCAGTGGATCCCAGGAGTCCAAGGATAATTCCAAGGATTAAGACCTGAATGAAACTTCACAGAAATGAGGGGAAAAAAAACCCCTCAAAACAACCAAAGAATCGGCAAAAAATAAAGATTTTCCTTAAGTTACAGGGGAAGGTGGGGGGGGAATTCCCAAGGGATGAGCAACGTGGTCCATAATTCCTGCCTGGAATGGCGAGGGGGGGGGGGTGAGGTTTGGACACACCTGGGGCCACAGGCACGTGGAAAAGGGTTGGAAAAACCCCAAAACAACCCCCTCCCCCTCAAAAAAAAACAACAAAAAAAAAAGAAAAAGTCCAGGATCCTGGAGCTGCCAAAATCCTGCTCGGAGCATTCCTGATCCCAGAGCATTCCCAGACTCCTGAGGGTCCAATCCCCCCTTCGGGAAGGGCTCCAGACCCCTCCTGCCTCCAGCTGCCCCCTCCCTGATTTTATGGACCCCGAGGATCCCACCCAACCCGGGGCAATAAAATCCCTCCCGCCCCCCCAATTCCAGGCGATCCCAGCCAATTCCAGCTTCCCGGAGCGTGAGGAGATCCCCCCCAAAATCCCTTTTCCAGAGGAGGCCGTGAGGGACTCGGGAGCCCCCACTGGAAAAAAAACAACCCCACCACCCCTTTCCATCCAAAAATCAAATCCAAATCCCTGCCCAGAATTCCCAAAATTTAGGAGGGACGAGGCGGTTCCGCGGGAGGAGAATTCTCGGTGGGGGTGGGCCCCCGAATTCCAGCTGCTTGGAGGGTTGGGGGTTGTTGGAATTCTCCATGTGCACCCGGAATGGGGGCTGCTCCGGCCTCTGGAAGGCTCTGGAAGGCTCTGGAAGGCTCTGGAATGTTCTGGGAGAGGGTCAGAAAGTCCATCGCTCCTGCAGGGCGCTGTCGGGAGCGTCGGCGTTCGGAGTCTGCCGGGTGGAATCTTCCCCCTTGAGGCTCTTCCTGCAGACGGGACACGTGTCGTGCTGCAGGGGAGCAGGGAAGCAGGGAATCAGGGAATTATAGAATTATGGAATTATAGAATCATGGAATTATAGAATTATGGAATTATAGAATTATGGAATCAGGGAATTATAGAATTAGAGAATCATGGAATTATAGAATTATGGAATCAGGGAGTCATGGAATCATAGATCATAGAATCAGGGAATCATGGAGTCATGAAATTATAGAATCATAAAATCATGGAATCACAGATCATGGAATTATAAAATCATAGAATCATGGAATTATAGAATCATAGAATCATGGAATTACAGAATCATAGAATCATGAGATTATAGAATCGTGGAATAGAATTACAGAATCATGGAATCATAGAGTTATGGAATCACAGAATCACAGAATCATGGAATTATAGAATCATAGAATCATGGAATCATGGAATTATAGAATCATGGAATTACAGAGTTATGGAATCACAGAATCATGGAATTATAGAATCACAGATTCATGGAATTACAGAATCATGGAATCATGGAATTATAGAATCATAAAATCGTAGAATTATAGAATCATGGAATCATAGAATCACAGAATCATGGAATTATAGAATCATGGAATCACAGAATCATGGAATCACAGAGGCCTGGACCAGATCCCAGTGGGATGCAGCTCCATTCCCACCACTGGGAGGAAATCCCAGGAGCTCTGGGATTTGCAAGACATTTATATATGATCTACCAGGGATGGAATATCCAGGGATCAAAAAATTCCTGCTGGGAACAGGAGCTCTGGGATTTTTGAGTCATTTGTGTGGGATCTCCTGGGGATGGGGCATCCAGGGATCAAAGACCTGGGATTCCCACCACCCTCCAGGCCTTCCAGCCAGTTCCTACCCTCCCAGAGCACCCCTATCCAAGCCTTTTCCAGGAGCATCCCATGGGAAACATTGTCCCAGGCTGTGCTGAATTCCAGCTGGACACATCCACCCCTTCCCCTCATCCCCTGATCCTTAAAGGAGCTCAGCTTGGTCCCACAGGACCTGCCCCTTCCCAACCCCTGCTGGCTCTGATCCCTCGTCCCCAGAGCTGCCATCCCGAGGGGAATATCCCGGGTTTTTTTGGGATCTCACCAGCTCCAGCCAGGGCACGATGCAGCTGCTGTGGAAGACGTGGTTGCAGGGGAGCTGCCGGACCTGCTCCGCCACGGAATAGTCCTCCTTGCACACCGGGCACTCCAGCCCCGTGTCTGCAGGGAAACAGGGAATGGTGGGAATGAGGGGGCTCTGGGATTTGGGAGGTGGTCAGGGAGGGGCTGCTGGGAACGGGATGGGCAGGGATCAAAGGAATGTCACCAGAACAGGAGATCTGGGATTTTTGAGTCGTTTGTGTGGGATCTACCGGGGATGGAATATCCAGGGATCAAAGGAATGACACCAGGAACAGGAGTTCTGGGATTTCTAAGACATTTGTATATCATCTACTGGGGATGGAGCTTCCAGGGATCAAAGAATTCCTGCTGGGAACAGGAGCTCCGGAATTTTCAAGCCATCTGCGTGGGATCTACTGGGGATGGGGCATCCAGGGATTGAAGAATTCCTGCTGGGAACAGGAGCTCCAGGCTTTAGAAGCTGGGATCCATCCACCCACATCAAATCCCCT
>NW_026138505.1:0-29619 GCF_025592945.1 Manacus candei
GCCGCTCCCGGAGTCGAAGGCGACGAGACCCCGACAGGGCCCGAAGGAGCCGCAGCCCCGGAGCCGCCCCTCCCCCTCTGCGGGGTCACGGGGGGTCACGGGGGGGTCACGGGGTCACCCCTCCCCCAGCCCCTGGCGCCCCGCCCCCCACGGTGGCCCCGCCCCCATCGCACCCAGAACTCCCCTCCCCCCTCTGTGGGACCCGCCCCCCAACATAGGGGACCTGGGGAAGCCCCTCCCCCCCCTCTCAGGACCCCTCCCCCCCACCACCATGAGAGCCCCTCCCCCCACACATGACCCCCCACCCCTCCCCCACCCATGACCCGCCCTCTGGCCCCGCCCCCGTCCCATTGATCCCACCCCCTTCCCCTGTGGCCCCTCCCCCCTCCGCCCCTCCCCCCGCCCCCCCCTTTGCCCCCTCCCCCACCCTGCCCGGGCGCGCGGGCGATGACGTCGACGCAGGAGTCACGTGACCGGGGGCAGAGCAGCGGTTCCGGTTCCGGCCCCGCTTCCGGTTCCGGCCCCGCTTCCGGTTCCGGCCCCGTCCCGGCCGCCAGGGGGCGCCGCCCGCCGCAGGAGCCGTCGGAGCTGTCGCAGGTCCGGCACAGCAGGGGGCGCCAGGGAGCTGCCGGAAAGGGGCGGGGCCTCAGCGGGGGACACGCCCACAGGGGGGCGCTTCCGGCAGGGGGCGCCCGAGAGCGGCCGGAGGAGGGGGGGGGGGGGGGTGGAGCCTCAGCCAGAGGGGGGCGGAGCCTCGGGGACACGCCCACAAAACCCCCTCCCCCAACCCCCCCTAAATCTGAACTCACGTGACCCCGAGGGGGCGGGGGAGGGGGAGGGGGTGGGGGAGGGGCTGTGCTCCCCCTGCCCCTCCCCCCAGCGCTCCTCGCGCAGGGTCACGACCTCCCCGTGCGACCGGAAGGTGATGACGACGTCGGGGGGGGCCGATGACGTCACAACCCCCCTCCTCCCGCGCCAGCAGCCGGCCCCCTGGGGGGAGGGGGAGGGAGGGGCGGTCAGGGATCACCCGAGGTGACCTTTGACCTCTGGCCCCTCCCCTCCCCCCCCCCGCGGGTACCTGTGAGGGTCGTGAGGGTCGTGCGGCGACAGGCGGCGTGGGGGGAGGGGCAGGGCTCGGGGCGGCAGCCGGTGACGTCACAGCGGGGGCAGCGCAGGGCGGGGGCTGGGGGGGGGAGGGGGAGGGGTGGGACACGCCCCCTCCCCCCCAAAAAAATGGGGGAGGGGGGAGAGGGAGGCCCCGCCCACTCCATATACAGAGGAGGGGGAGGGGTCCGGAGGGTGGGGGAGGGGCAGAGGGGGAGGGGGGGGTCAAGGTTGGGGGGGGGGGAGGGTTGGGGGGGAGGGGTGCGGAGGATGGGGGAGGGGTCAGAGTGGAGAGGGGGTCAAGGTGGGTGGGGGAGGGGTCAGGGTGGGGGAGGGGGAGTCGGGGGAGGGGTCCGGAGGGTGGGGGAGGGGGTACCTGGCAGCAGCAGCCCCCAGAGCAGGGCCCAGCCCCACCCCCACCCCCCGGGGCTCATGGTCCTGCTCCCTTCCCCCCCCCCCGGGGCATCCTCCTTATAACGGGGTGGGGGAGGGGCTTGTCCGAGGCCCCTCCCACCCCCTCACCCCCCCCCACCCCTCCCCCCACCCCCCAAAGTTTCCCCATTTTGGGGAAGGAAATGAGGAAACCGGGAAAAGGGGGGGGGTGGGGGAGGGGCAGGGGCAGTTTGGGGGGGTGGGGGAGGGGCAGGAGGTGTCCCCGCCGCCCCTCCCCCCGCCCTGAGACCACGCGGAGGCGACCAATCGTCGAGTGATGTTTTATTTGGGGGGGGGGGGAGGGGTCCAGCACGAGGTAGGGGGGAGGGGCCTACAATAAATATCGGGGTGGGGGAGGGGCGCTCAGGGCAGGAGCAGCGGGGGGAGGGGCAGCAGCAGGAGCAGGAGGGGGAGGGGCGAGAGGGAGGGGGAGGAACCAGAAACCCCGGGGGGGCCCCGTGGGGGAGGGGCGGCCGTGACCGGGAAGACGTTGGGGGCGGGGCGGGGCGGGGGAGGGGCGCAGCGGGTGGGGGGAGGGGCGGCGACGCCGGCGGGGGTGGTGGGGGCGGGGCAAAGGGGGCGAGGCGTCCCCCTCCTTGTCCCCACCCCCCCACCTCGGGGGGGGGCCCCGGGACCCTCCGACCCCCCCCAGGGCGATGTCCCCCCCCCGGGGCCACCATGACGGTGTCGCCCCGGGGGGACGTGGTGGCCACCACGGCGGGGGCGGTGGCCACCACGGGGGAGGGGGGCGAGGTGGCACCTCTGGGGACCCCCGAAGTGTCCCCGGAGCAGTCGGGGACCCCCGACCCCCCCCAGGGGCGATGTCCCCCCCCCGGGGCCACCATGACACTGTCGCCCCTCAGGGACGTGGTGGCCACTACAGGGGGGGGTGGTGGCCACCACGGGGGGGGGGGGTGGCACGTCCAGGAGTGGCCCCGGGGCAGGTGGGGGACGTGGGGACTCTCTGTCCCCTCCAGGATGACATCACTGCCGGTGGCCACCAGCACCTTGTCCCCCTCCTATGGACGTGGTGACCAGTCCAGCCGGGGTGGTGGCCCCTTCATGGACCTCATTGACGTGTCCCAAAGTGTCCCCAAGGCCACTGGTCACAGCTGGTTCTGGTGTCCCCCTCCACAAGGACGTCACTGCCGGTGGCCACCAGCACCTTGTCCCCTCCTGGGGTTGGGGTGACCAGTCCAACCAGGGTGGTGGCACCTTCGTAGACCTCGTTGACGTGTCCCAAAGTGTCACTGGGGTCACTGGTGACACCGGGCTGGTCCGTCCCCTCCATAACCACGTCCCCAGGGGTGGCCACCAGCACCTTGTCACCTGCTGGGGACGTGGGGACAATTCCAACCGGGGTGGTGGCACCTTCATGGACCTCGTTGACGTGTCCCAAAGTGTCCCTGGGGTCACCGGTGACACCGGGCTGGTCTGCGATGACATCACTGCCGGTGGCCACCAGCACCTTGTCCCCTCCTGGGGTTGGGGTGACCAGTCCCACTGGGGTGGTGGCACCTTCGTAGACCTCATTGACGTGTCCCTCGGTGTCCCCAGAGCAGTTGGTGGCACCGGGACGGTCCCTCCCCTCCAGGACGACGTCCCCGCCGTGGGCCACCATCGGGCTGTCACCTGCTGGGGACGTGGGGACGGGGGACACCGGGGGTGGTGGCATCTCTGGAGA
The DNA here is from genome assembly GCF_025592945.1 of Manacus candei. Taxonomy (NCBI): domain Eukaryota; kingdom Metazoa; phylum Chordata; class Aves; order Passeriformes; family Pipridae; genus Manacus; species Manacus candei. Next base: position 3,221 of record NW_026138505.1, read on the forward strand.
CCTCACTGAGGTGTCCCAAAGTGTCCCCAAGGCCACTGGTCACACCTGGTTCTGGTGTCCCCTCCACAAGGACGTCACTGCCGGTGGCCACCAGCACCTTGTCCCCTCCTGGGGTTGGGGTGACCAGTCCCCCCGGGGTGGTGGCACCTTCATGGACCTCGTTGACGTGTCCCAAAGTGTCCCTGGGGTCACCAGTGACACTGGGCTTGTCTGTCCCCTCCATAACCACGTCCCCACCGTGGGCCACCGCGGCCGTGTCACGTCCTGGGGTTGGGGTGACCAGTCCCCCCGGGGTGGTGGCACCTTCATAGACCTTGGTGACGTGTCCCAAAGTGTCCCCGGGGTCACCAGTGACACCCGGTTCTGGTGTCCCCTCCAGGATGACGTCCCCACCAGTGGCCACCAGCACCTTGTCCCCTCCTGGGGTTGGGGTGACCAGTCCAACCGGGGGTGGTGGCACCTTCATAGACCTCGTTGAGGTGTCCCTCGGTGTCCCCAGGGTCGTTGGTGACACCGGGCTGGTCTGTCCCCTCCACCATCACGTGCCCAGGGGTGGCCACCAGCACCTTGTCCCCTCCCTGGGGTGGGGTGACAGCGGCCCCCAGGGTGGTGGCCCCTTCATGGACCTCGTTGACGTGTCCCTCGGTGTCCCCAGAGCAGTTGGTGGCACCGGGACGGTCCCTCCCCTCCAGGACGACGTCCCCGCCGTGGGCCACCATCGGGCTGTCCCCTGCTGGGGTTGGGGGTGACCAGTCCAACCGGGGTGGTGGCACCTTCGTGGACCTCATTGACGTGTCCCGAAGTGTCCTTGGGGTTGTTGGTGACACCCAGTTCTGGTGTCCCCTCCATAACCACGTCCCCACCAGTGGCCACCAGCACCTTGTCACCTGCTGGGGTTGGGGGTGACCAGTCCAACCGGGGGTGGTGGCACCTTCAGAGACCTCGTTGAGGTGTCCCAAAGTGTCACTGGGGTCACTGGTGACACCGGGCTGGTCTGCGATGACGTCACTGCCAGTGGCCACCAGCACCTTGTCCCCTCCTGGGGGTGTAGGGACAGGTCCAGCCGGGGTGGTGGCATCTCCGTAGACCTCATTGAGGTGTCCCAAAGTGTCCCCGGGGTCGTTGGTGACACTGGGCTGGTCCGTCCCTTCCATAACCACGTCCCCACCATGGGCCACCGCGGCCGTGTCACCTGCTGGGGTTGGGGTGACCAGTCCAACCGGGGTGGTGGCACCTTCATGGACCTCATTGACGTGTCCTGAAGTGTCCCCAAGGCCACTGGTCACAGCTGGTTCTGGTGTCCCCCTCCACGATGACGTCACTGCCGGTGGCCACCAGCACCTTGTCCCCTCCTGGGGCCGCAGTGACCAGTCCCCCCGGGGTGGTGGCCCCTTCATGGACCTCGTTGACGTGTCCCTCGGTGTCCCCGGAGCAGTTGGTGGCCCCCGGTCCCTCCGTCCCCGCCATCTCCACGTCGTCCCCCTCCCGGGGCCCACCCCCCCATTGTCACCTCCGGGGGTCTCAGTGGCCCCTCCGGGGGTCTCGGTGGCCACTTCCGGGGGTCCCGGTGCCCCCCCCGCAGTTGGTGGCCCGGAGCCGCTCCTCGGTGACGTCATCGGCGGTGACGTCACGGGCGCCGGCCCCTCCCCCCTCCGGGGGGGTCGCAGTCCGGGGGCAGCGGGGGAGGGGTGGGCGGGGGGGGAGGGGCGGCGAAGGGACATCGAGGGGGGTCGCCCGAGGGGGGGGGTGGGGGCGGCGGTGAAGGGGCGAGACAAGGCTGTGGGGGGGAGAGAGGGGGGGGGGGTCAAAAGGGGGGGCTGGGAACCCCCCCGGCACCCAGGGGACCCCCATAACACCCCCCCGCCCTATAGCACCCCCCCCCACACCCTATAGCACCCCCCCCAGCCCCATAACGACCCCTATAGCCCCCTATAGCACCCATGGGACCCCAAAACATCCCCCCACCCTATAGCACCCCCCCAGGCCCATAACGACCCCTATAGCGACCCTATAGCACCCAGGGGACCCCAAAACATCCCCCCACCCTATAGCACCCCCCCAGGCCCATAACGACCCCTATAGCGACCCTATAGCACCCAGGGGACCCCAAAACATCCCCCCACCCTATAGCACCCCCCCCACACCCTATAGCACCCCCCCCAGCCCCATAACGACCCCTATAGCCCCCCTATAGCACCCCCCCACACCCTATAGCACCCCCCCCAGCCCCATAACGACCCCTATAGCCCCCCTATAGCACCCCCACATACCCTATAGCACCCCCCCAGCCCCATAACGACCCCTATAGCACCCAGGGGACCCCATAACACCCCCCCACCCTATAGCACCCCCCAGCCCCCCCGAGAGCCCCCAGAGCACCCCATGGCAGCCACAGGACCCCCCCCCGAGCACCCCCTGACCCATAGGAGCCCCCCTGCCCCCCTCAGCACCCCATAGAACCCCAGAGTACCCATGGGACCCCCCCCCTCACCCCATAGCACCCACGGGACCCCCATACTCCCCCCCACCAAGACCCCATAGAGCCCCACAGCACCTCCAGCGCCCCATAGCACCCATGGGATCCCTCACAGACCCCCCCAGCACCCCATAGCGCCCCATAGCACCCATGGGACCCCCATAGACCCCACAGCACCCATGGGATCCCTCACAGACCCCCCCAGCACCCCATAGCGCCCCATAGCACCCCATAGACCCCCCCAGCCCCCTATAGCACCCATAGGACCCCCCAGCACCCCCCGGCACCCCATAGACCCCCCCAGCCCCCCTATAGCACCCATAGGACCCCCCCCAGCCCCCCCCCCAGCCCCCCCCCTAGCACCCATAGGACCCCCCAGCACCCCCTAGCACCCATAGGACCCCCCAGCCTCCTTTTTTACCCATAGGACCCCACAGACCCCCCCAGCACCCCATAGACCCCCCCCCCTCACCCTATAGGACCCCCCCAGGCCCCCTCAGCCCCCCATAGCACCCCCAGAGATCCCCCCCCCCGTAGGACCCTCCAGCCCCCCCAACCCCCCTATAGCACCCCATATCCTCCCCCAGCTAGGACCCCCCAGCCCCCTATAGCACCCATAGCACCCCATAGCCCCCCCCCAGCCCCCCCATAGCACCCCATATCCCCCCCCCAGCCTCCATAGCACCCCCCAGCACACCCATATCCCCCCCCAGCCCCCCCATAGCCCCCCCCGGGCCCCCCCCCGGGCGCACCCCCGAGGACGGCGCCGAGCAGCAGCAGCCGCAGCCCCCGCTCCATCCTGGGTGGGTGCGGGGGGGCCCCGGCCCGGGGGGTCCCCTTTATCCGCGCCCCACCACCCCCCCCAAAAAAACCCCACACCCTTCCCGCCCCCCACCCAATTAGCGGGGCGCGGTGGGGGAGGGGCGGCGGCCCGGCCCAGGAATGTGGGGCACCCGCCCCCCGCCCCCCCCCAATTATGGGCACCCCACGGGCGGCCCCACCCCCACCTCTGCCCCACTGACCCCCGCGGGGCGACGGGGGACGCGGCTTTGGGGTCACCCCTGACCCACAGATTGGGGGGTCACCCCTGACCCAGAGATTTGGGGTCACCCCTGACCCATAAATTGGGGGTCACCCCTGACCCAGAGATTTGGTGGTCCCCTGTCCTCGACCCAGAGATTTGGGGTCACCCCTGACCCAGAGATTTGGGGTCCTCCTGGCCTGGACTTGGCTTTGGGGGTCACCCCTGACCCACAGATTGAGGTCCCTCCTGTCCCTGACCCAGAGATTTGGGGCCCCCTGTCCCTGACATGGTTTTGGGGTCACCCCAATCCATAAATTGGGGGTCGCTCGTTGTACCAGATACAAGATTTGGGGTCGCTCCTGACCCATAAATTGGGGGTCCCCCCCTGCTCCTGACCCAGAGATTTGGGGTCTCCCTGTCCCTGACACTGGATTTGGGGTCACCCCTGACCCATAAATTGGGGGGTCCCCCCTGCTCCTGACCCAGAGATTTGGGGTCCCTTGGCTTTGGGGGTCACCCCCCGCCCCATAAATTGGGGTCCCCCCTGCCCCTGACCCATAAATTGGTGGTCTCCCCCTGTCCCTGACCCAGAGATTTGGGGTCCCCCTGGCCTGGACTCGGCTTTGGGGTCACCCCTGACCCACAGATTGGGGGTCTCCCCTGTCCCTGACCCAGAGATTTGGGGTCCCCCTTTGCCCAGCCACAGGATTTGGGGTCCCCCTGTCCTGGACCCGGGATTTGGGGTCGCCCCTGTCCCAGAGTTTGGGGTCTCCCATATCTCGGCCCCACAGATTCAGGATCCCCCCAGTCCCTGCCCCATATATTTGAGGGTTCCCTGTTCCCAGGCCCCACAGATTTGGGGTCCCCCATATCTGGGCCCCCCCCCCCCATTGACTGGGGTCCCCCCTGTCCCTGACCCACAGATCTGGGGGGTCTCCAGGCCCCATAAATTCAGGGCTCCTCCTGTCCCCGCCCCACAGATTTTTGGGGCTCACCCCAGTCTGGGCCCCGCAGATTTTGGGGGTTCCCCCCGTCCCAGCCCCACAGATTTTTGGGCTCCCCTGTTTCCCCCCTCCCCCAAGACTTGGGGGTCTCAGCCCCCCCACATTCGGAGGGGGGGGGAGGGGTGGGGGGCGTCCCCTGTTCTCCTCTCCCCTCCCCCCCCCCCTCAAATTTGGGGTCTCCCCCCCTTTTCCACCCCCTCAATTTGGGGGTCCCATCCCCCCCCCCCTCCCCCTAAGTGTCCCCTCTCCCCCCCCAGTGTCCCCTCCCCCCCCCCCAAGTGTCCGCTCCCCCGAATTTCGGGGGTGTTCCCCCCCCCCTCCTCCTCCCCCCGCCCCTCCCCCCCAAATTCCCGCTCCCACGTCCCAGTTTCGCTCCCGCGGGGGCGGAATTTTGGGGGTTGTTTTCGATCCCGGTCACGTGCCCGTCCTCCCCCCCTCCCCTCCCTCCCCCCCCCACCCCGGTCACGTGTCCCCCCTCCTTGTCACGTGTCGCCCGCTCCACGTGACACCCTCCCCCCCCCCACACACACACGGGGTTGTTTTCGATCCCGGTCACGTGCCCGTCCTCCCCCCCTCCCCTCCCCCCCCCACCCCGGTCACGTGTCCCCCTCCTTGTCACGTGTCGCCCGCTCCACGTGACACCCTCCCCCCCCCACACACACACTCCCGCCTCCACCAGGGAGCGCCGCGGAGCTCGGTGGGCGGAGCTTTTAGGGGAAGGAGGTGGGAGGGGCGTGTCGCGACGCGGGCCACGCCCCCTCAGGTCCCAAAGCCACGCCCCCCCGCGCATGCGCCGCGCGGCGGCGGCGGCGGCGGGTCCGGGAGCGGCTCCGAGGGGTGAGCGCGGCCGGGGGGGGGAGGGGAGGGGAGGGGAGGGGGAGGGGGGAGGGGCCGCGCGGGGCATTGTGGGATGGCGGCGGGGACAGCGCCCCCCGGCGGGGTAACGGAGAGGAGGGGGGGTGGGGCGGCGCGGGGCATTGTGGGATGGCGGGGGAGGGGGGGGGGAGGGAAAGGAGGGGGTGGGAGGGGCTTGTGGGGCGGTGGGAGGGGCCTGTGGGGCGGTGGGGAAGGGGGGCGGGGGGTGTGGAGGGGGGGTTGGGGGTGGGAGGGGCTTGCGGGGTGGTGGGAGGGGGGTGCGGGGTGGAGGCGGGGCTTGTGTAACAGTGGGAGGGGCTTGTGAGGTGGTGGGAGGGGCCTGGAGTGAGAGGGGAAGGGATGGGGGGCTGGGGGGTGGGAGGGGCTTGGATGGGCATGGGAGGGGCCTGGGATGTGTGGGAGGGGCTTCTGAGGGTGGGAGGGGCTTCTGAGGGTGGGAGGGGCTTTTGGGGAGGTGGGAGGGACTTCTGGGGCGGGGGGTGGGGTACGGGGGGCTTGGGAGTGGGAGGGGCTTGTGGGGCGGTGGGAGGGGCCTGCGGGTTGCAGGAGGGGTCTGGGTGGTAGGAGGGGCTTGTGGAACGCTGGGCGTGGCCTGTGACCCGGTGGGCGGAGCCTGTTGTGGGTGGGTGTTGCGGGAGGGGCGTGGCCTGACTCGCGGTGGGCGGGGCCTGACGCATTGTGGGCGTGTCCCCGGTGACGGCGGCGCCCCCTGGCGGCGCAGGGCGGCCATGATGGCGGCTGGGCGGGGCCCGGGCGGGAGCGAGGACGGAGCCTTCGAGGAGGAGGAGGAGGAGGAGGAAGAGGAGGAGGAGGAAGAGGAAGAAGACGACGAGGAGCGAGCGGCCAGCGGTGAGAGGGGGACGTGGCTTCCAGTGGCCGTGGGCGTGGCCTGGAGCGTGGGCGTGGCCTGGGCGGGCGTGGGCGTGGCCAACACCGTAACCCCGCCCCCTGCAGCCCCCCCGAGGATGAGGACTCCGAGTCCGAGGCCACGTCGGTGTCGTCGGGGGAGAGCGGCCCCCCCCTCCCCCCCCGCCAACGGCTGCGCAGGTACCGCCCCTCCCCCGCCCCGGGGGACACCCCCAGGGACCCCTCCCCCACCCCTTTTTGCCCCTCCTCCAACCTCTCCCCCATTGACCCCTCCCCCACCTTGTCATTTCTATTGACCCCCCTCCTCCCCATTTCCCCTTCCCCCCCCCAGTTTTTCTACGGACCCCTCCCCCCACTGACCCCTCCCCCCACTGACCCCTCCCCCCATTGACCCCTCCCCCACCCTGTCAACTCCATTGACCCCCCTCCCCCCTATTTCTCCTTCCCCCCTCCCATTTTTCTTCGGACCCCTCCCCCCACTGACCCCTCCCCCCACTGACCCCTCCCCCACCCCCACAGGTGCCCGGACCCGCCCCCCGGGGGAGGAGCCTCGGCCGTTCCTGGACTCCGGAGTGGGGGAGGGGGATCCCGGCGGCGGCGGGGTGGGTGGGGGAGGGGGGTCGAGCCCGGCAGGGGCGGGGCCGGGCCGGGGGGGGGAGGGTCAGCGGGGAGCGGCCGCCGCGGTGGGGGGGGGGGGAGGGGCGGGGGAGTGGCACAAGTGCCCCGAGTGCGGGCGGGGCTTCGGCACCTCCCGGGCGCTCAAGGTGCACCGCAGCTACCACGTGGGCCGCAAGCGCCCCCCAGGGCCACGCCCCCCCGCCCCCCGCCCCGCCCCCCCGCGGCGGCCCCGCCCCCTCCATCCCGGCCGGCCCCTCCCCCCCTTTCAAGTTCCACTACATCTGCGCCGAGTGCGGGCTGGGCTTCGCCGCCCCCGCCGCCCTGGGCGCCCACCGCTGCGAGCACGGCCGCCGCCGCCGCCCCCGCAGCCCCCCCGGGCCCTCCCCGCCGCCCACCCCTCCCCCGCCCCGCCGGCAGGCCCCTCCCCCCCCGCCCAGCCCCTCCCCCCCGCCCCCGTTCCGCTGCACCGAGTGCCCCGGGGCCTTCGGGCTGGTGGCCGAGCTGCACGAGCACTACATGCTGCACGCCCGGGGCGAGCTCTGAGCGGGCGGGGACGGGCCCGGGGACACGCCCACACGGCCAGGGACACGCCCACCCAGCCAGGGACACGCCCACACGGCCTGGGACACGCCCCGCCCACCTCTTGTCCCAAACTTGGCCGGGGAGGAGGAGGAGGAGGAGGAGGAGGAGGAGGAAGGAGAGTCGGGTGATGACATCACTGGGTGGGTAATGGGGGGGGGGTGACGTCATCGAGGATGTGATTGGAGGGGGGTTCTGACGTCATCGGAGGGGTTGTGATGTCACCGAGAGGGTTGTGATGTCATCGAGGGGGTGTGATGTCATTGAGCGGGTTGTGATGTCATCGGGGGGTTGTGATGTCACCAAGAAGGTTGTGATGTCACCGGGGCGCTATGATGTCATTGAGCAGTTTGTGATGTCATCGAGGGGGTTATGACATCATCAAGGGGGTCGTGATGTCACCCAGGTGTTCACGGTGTCATCAGGGAGGTTGTGATGTCATTGTAGGGGTCGTGATGTCATCGAGGAGGCTGTGGAGGGGGGAGGGGGGGGCGTGGCGTGGCCGTGGAGGACGTGATGTCATCAACAGGAAGTGATGTCATAACGCCAGGGCGTGGTGTCGTCGATGCGGGGGTGACGTCACGGCCACGAGAGTGACGTCATCCCCCCACTGCCTCCGGGGGGGTGTGACGTCATACCGTCACCCTGAAGCTCCGCCCCCACCCTCTCACACGCAATGACGTCATCGCCCCTCCCCCCCTTTACAACCAACCAATCAGGAGCCGCCGCTGCTTTTTTGTTATTATTATTCCTCACCACCGGGTGGCGCCAGAGGGCAGGAAGCCACGCCCCCTCCAAACTGGCCACGCCCTCTTTCAGAGACCACACCCCTCCAAAGTGGCCACACCCTCTTTATAGACCACACCCCTCCAAGCAGGCCACGCCTCCTTTAATAGGCCGCGTTTCCTCCAAAGAGGCCACACCCCCTTTAATGACCACACCCCCCAAAATAAGCCACTTGACCGAATAGGCCACACCCATTTTTTTGACCACACCCCGCAGCACAGGCCACACCCTCCTCCGTTGACCGCGCCCCCTTCCAAACAGGCCCCGCCCCCTCCCCCAGCGTCCACGCCCCTCCACTCGGCCCCGCCCCTTTTCCCGGGCAGGCCCCCGCCCCTCAGAGCTCCCCTCGGGCGTGGCGGATGTAGTGCCGGTGCAGGGCCCCCTCCCTGGCGAAGGCGCGCCCGCACTCGGTGCAGGCCAGCCCGGGCGGGGCCGCCTTGGGGGGCGTGGCCGGCTCGGGGTGGGCGTGGCGCGGCGCGGGGCGTGTCCGCGGGGGCGTGTCCGGGTGGGCGTGTCCGCGCTGGTGGCGCAGCAGGGCCGGGGAGGAGCCGAAGGGGCGGGAGCAGACGAAGCAGACGAAGAGGGCCCCGCGCAGCGCCGCCGCCGCGAAGTCCCGCGGGTGCTGCCGCTTGGCGTGGCGGGCGGCGAAGGCCGCGTCCGGGAACGTGATCAGGCAGCGCCCGCAGCGCCGCGAGCCCACCCGGTCTGCGGGGACAGGGGGGGATATGGGGGGACGGGGTCAGCCATGAGGGACCCCCAGAACGGGATCAGGCAGCGCCAGCAGTGCCGGGAGCCCACCCGGTCTGCGGGGATATGGGGGGACGGGGTGAGCCAGGGAGGAACCCCCAGAACGGGATCAGGCAGCGCCAGCAGTGCTGGGAACCCACCCGGTCTGGGGGGATATGAGGGGACGGGGTCAGCCAGGGGGAACCCCCGGAACGGGATCAGGCAGCGCCCGGAGCGCCGGGAGCCCACCCGGTCTGGGGGGACAGGGGGATATGGGGGGACGGGGTCAGTCATGGGGGGCACAGAGGGACCCCACAGGGAGCCCACCCAGTCTGGGGGGACAGGGGGATATGGGGGGACGGGGTCAGTCAGGGGGGACCCCCAGAACGGGATCAGGCAGCGCCCGCAGCGCCGCGAGCCCACCTGGTCTGGGGGGACACAGGGGGATATGGGGGGGACAGGGTCAGTCAGGGGGGACACAGGGACACCCCACAGGGACCCACCCGGTCTGGGGGGACAGGGGGATATGGGGGGACGGGGTCAGTCAGGGGGGACCCCCAGAATGGGATCAGGCAGCGCCCGCAGCGCTGCGAGCCCACCCGGTCTGGGGGGATATGGGGGGACAGGGTCAGTCAGGGGGGACACAGGGACACCCCACCTGGTCTGGGGAATAGGGGGGGAGGACGGGGTCAGTCAGGGGGGGACACAGGGACACCCCACAGGGACCCTACCTGGTCTGGGGGGGACATGGGGGGATGGGGTCAGTCAGGGGGGACACAGAAAGACCCCACAGGGAGCCCACCCGGTCTGGGGGACGTGGGGGGGACATGGGGGGACACAGTGACACCCCACAGGGACCCCACCCGGTCTGGGGGATATGGGGGAATGGGGTCAGTCAGGGGGGGACACAGAGACACCCCACCCGGTCTGGGGGGGACACAGGGACATGGGGGGATGGGGTCAGCCGGGGGGGACATAGAGGGACCCCCAGAACATGATTGGGCAGTGCCTGCAGAGCCGGGAGCCCACCCGGTCTGGGGGGACGTGGGGGGACACAGTGACACCCCACAGGGAGCCCACCCGGTCTAGAGGGACACAGGGGACAGGGCGGGACTCGTAGGGACCCCCAAATAGTCTGGGGGGACCCCCAGGACACCCCGAGGGACCCCACCTGGTCTGGGGGGGACACAGAGGGACCCGCCAGACACCCACGGGGACCCCCAGGGGTCCCAGAGCACCCAAGGGGTCCCAAGGATCCTCCCCTCCAAAATTACCCCAGGGAACCCCCCCCCAACCCCCCCCAGGAGCCCTTCCCCACTCACACACGGAGCCCTTGGGCCGGGGCTGGGGGGAGGTCCCGGGGGGGGTCCCGGGGGGTCCTTCCCCCCCTTCCTCCTCCTCCTCTTCCTCTTCGTCCTCCTCCTCCTTCTGCCGCCGGGGGGGGCCCCCCCGGGGGGGGCTCCGGGGGCTGCGACATCCCGGGGGGGCTTTGGGGGGGGGGGGGGGAGGTGGGAGGGGTCACCGCGGGGGTCCTGAGACCCTCCCGAAATCCACCCTCGGGAACCCCAAACCCCCCCATCCCCCCCTCAAAGCCCCCCCAGACTCCCCCTAATCCCCCCCCAGCCCCTCCATCCTCCCTCCAGGGTCCCCCCCAGCCAAACCCCCTTTAAAGCCCCCCCAGCCCCTCCCAGATCTCTCCGTGGGGCCCCAAGACCCGCCCAGACCCCCCCCAACCCCCCCCCCCAGGACCCCCCAAATCCGCCCCTCCCCCCCCTTTGGCCCCTCACTCGCTCTCGCGGCCGCTCTCGCGCCCCCCCCCGGCGGCGACTTCCGGCTTCCGGCGCCGCCGGAAGCGCTTCGGAGGGTACTTCCGGTCCGGGAGACCCCGCCCACATCGAGGCCCGCAGAGGGCGGGGGCTCTGCGGGGTGACGTCACCGGCGGCCAATGGGAAAGGGGGGCGGGGCCGAGATGGCCCGCAGAGTGGGCGGAGCTTGGCGGCGCGGGAGGCGCCCCCTGCTGGCCGCGGGGGACGCGCCAGTTCAAACCAGTGACCCCCAGTTTGGAACTGGGAACCCTCCCAATTTAAACCAGTGACCCCCAGTTTGGAACTGGGACCTCCCAGAATAAACCAGTGACCCCCAGTTCGGAACTGGGACCCCCCAATTTAAACCAGTGACCCCCAGTTTGGAACTGGGACCTCCCAATTTAAACCAGTGACCCCCAGTTTGGAACTGGGACCTCCCAATTTAAACCAGTGACCCCCAGTTTGGAACTGGGACCTCCCAGTTCCCACCTAACCCCTTCCCAGTCCCTCCAGTCCCTCCCAGTCCCCTCCCAGTCCCTCCCAGTGCCCTCCCAGTCCCCTCCCAGTGCCCCCCAGTCCCTCCAGTCCCTCCCAGTGCCCCCCAGTCCCTCCCAATCCCTTCCCAGTCCCCTCCCAGTCCCCTCCAGTCCCCTCCAGTCCCTCCCAGTCCCCTCCCAGTCCCCCCCAGTGCCCCCAGTGCCCGCGGGTACGAATCGGGGGTTTTTATTGCGTATCAAAGGTGGTTAAAAGGTTATTTACAGCCACACCCGCGGAGGGGGCGGGGCCGCGCGTCGGGCCACGCCCCCCTCTTAGATTATTCACGACCCGCCCCCTTGCCCCGCCCCCTCCCCACCCCTCCCCCCCCTTGTGCGCGGGGACACGGACACGCCCCTCCCCCGCCCCTCCCCCACCCCCCTCATGGCTTTGAGCGTTTTTTTTTGGGGGGGGGGGGGACCCGGGATCGGGGGGCGGGGCTTGTGTGGGGTGGGCGGGGCTTGGCCCCGGCCCTGCAGCGGCCCCGGAGCCCCCCCGGGACCCCCCTTTGTGTCTCCCCCCCCCCCGTGTCCTCTGTCACCCCCATCCCCCCCCCGTGTCCCCCCCCTGTCCCCCCCCCCACGCTCAAGGTCCCCTCGTGTCCCCCCCTGTCCCCAATGTCCCCCAATGTCCCCTGTCCCTTGTCCCCCCACGTCCCCAAGGGCCCCCCAATGTCCCCTTAATGTCCCTTGTGCCCCCAATGTCCCCAAGGTCACCCCGATGCCCCCCCCCATGTCCCCCCATGTCCCCTATCCCTTGTCCCCCCCACATCCTCAATGTCACCCCAACGTCCCCCCCCGATGTCCCCCCGTCCTGAATGTCCCCTTATCCCTCCACCTCCACGTCCCCACTGTCCCCTGTCCCCCCCAGTGTCCCCCCACGTCCGTGATGTCCCCCCCCATGTCCCCAATGTCCCCAGTGTCCCCCCCGTGTCCCCCCACGTCCGTGATGTCCCCCCCATGTCCCCAATGTCCCCTGTCCCCCCTGTCCGTGATGTCCCCCCCAGTGTCCCCCGTGTCCCCCCTGACCCCCCCTGTGTCCCCCCATGTCCGTGATGTCACCCCATGTCCCCACTGTCCCCCCCCAGTGTCTCCCCTGTGTCCCCCCCATGTCCCCCCTGTCCCCCTCCCGTGTCCCCCCCGTGCCCCCCCACGTCCGTGATGTCCCCCCCATGTCCCCCCTGTCCCCCCCCCCGTGCCCCCCATGCTCCCCCCCTCAGATGAAGAACTCCTCCTTGCGCTTCCCGGGCTCCCCCCCCAGGAAAGCCTCCCGGGCCTCCCCGTGCTCCTCCAGCCCGCTGGCCTCGTGCGTCAGGTACGACCCTGGGACACGCCCACGCCCTCAGGACACGCCCACGCCCGTCAGACCACGCCCACATCCATACGGGACACACCCACCCCCAAAAAACTCCCCCCAAAAATCCCCCCCCCCCCCACAACGGCCCTGTGGCTCCAGGCCACGCCCACCACACCTCTGGACACGCCCACATCTGTGGACCACGCCCACAGCTGCCCCGCCCCACCCCTCCCAAGGAACACCCCCAAACTTCCCCACCCAGAGGCCACACCCACCCACAAAGGCCACGCCCACACGCACTCAGACCACACCCACCCCGAGGCCACACCCACCCGGACCAAGCCCAGCCCACACATACCCCACAGCCACACCCACCCCGAGGCCACACCCACCCGGACCAAGCCCACCCCGAGGTGCCACCTCCCTTCCAGAGGCCCCACCCTGACCACACCCACCCCGGCCACGCCCCCCCCGCCCTGGCCACGCCCACCTTTCTGTCTGACAGAGCACGAGACGAGGGCCCCACCCACTCCAACCACACCCACCCTGACCACACCCACCCACCCTGACCACACCCACCCCGGCCACACCCACCCCGGCCACGCCCCCTGCTCTGGCCACGTCCTCGGCCACGCCCACCTTTCTGTCTGACAGAGCACCAGACGAGGGCCCCACCCACTCCAACCACACCCACCCTGACCACGCCCACCCTGACCACACCCACCCCGGCCACACCCATCCTGGCCACGCCCCCGACCACGCCCACCTTTCTGTCTGACAGAGCACCAGATGAGGGCCCCACCCACACCCACCCTGACCATGCCCACCCTGACCACGCCCACCCTGACCACACCCACCCCGACCACGCCCCCCGCCCTGACCACGCCCCCGGCCACGCCCACCTTTCTGTCTGACGGAGCACCAGACGAGGGCCCCGAGCAGCAGCAGCAGCAGGAACACCAGCAGGGCCAGGGCCCCGCCCACCACGGCGAACGGCCCCGCCCCCTGCGCCGCCACCACCGCCCCGGGGTCTGCGGGGACACCCGGGGGGGACACCGTCACTGGGGGGGGGCTGGGGGGCACCCACAGCCCACCCCACACACCCCCCTCGGCCAGGGATGAGGGACAGGGCGTGGCCATGGGGACACTGGGCGTGGCCATGGGGATACTGGGCGTGGCCATGGGGACACTGGGGGTGGCCATGGGGACACTGGGCGTGGCCATGGGGATACTGGGCGTGGCCATGGGGACCCCATGGGTGGCTGTGGGTGGCCCTGTCGGTGGCCCTGGTGTCCCCAATGTCTCTGTAGGTGTCTCTGGTGACCCCATAGGTGACCCAGGTGACCCTGATGACCCCATGAGTGGTCGTGGTGACCCTGTAGGTGCCCTCAGTGTCCCCATAGGTGTCCCCAGTGACCCCATGGGTGCCCCAGTGACCCCATGGGTGTCCCCAGTGTCCCCGTGGGTGTCCCCCGTGTCCCTATAGGTGTCTTGGTGGCCCTATAGGTGTCCCTGGTGTCCCCATGGGTGTCCCCAGTGACCCCATGGGTGTCCCCAGTGTCCCCGTGGGTGACCCTGGTGTCCCTGTAGGTGCCCCCAGTTGATCCTGGTGCCCCCAGTGTCCCCAGTGTCCCTATGGGTGTGTCCCTGGTGACCCCATAGGTGTCCCTGGTGTCCCTATAGGTGTCCCTGGTGTCTATATAGGTGCCCCTGGTGCCCCTATAGGTGTCTTGGTGTCCCTGTAGGTGCCCCCAGTGTCCCTGTGGGTGGCTGTGGGTGTCCCTGGTGCCCCTATAGGTGTCCCTATAGGTGCCCCCAGTGTCCCCAGTGTCCCATGGGTGGTCCCTGGTGTCCCATAGGTGTCCCTGGTGTCCCTATGGGTGTCCCTGGTATCCCTATACGTGTCCCTCTAGGTGTCTTGGTGTCCCTGGAGTCCCTGTAGGTGCCCCCAGTTGATCCTGGTGTCCCCAATGTCCCTGTAGGTGTCCCCAATGTCCCCGTGGGTGGCTGTGGGTGTCCCCAATGTCCCTGTAGGTGCCCCCAATGTCCCTGTAGGTGCCCCCAGTGTCCCCGTGGGTGGCTGTGGGTGTCCCCAATGTCCCTGTAGGTGCCCCCAATGTCCCCGTGGGTGCCCCCAGTGCCCCCAGTGTCCCTGTAGGTGCCCCCAGTGTCCCTGTGGGTGCCCCCAGTGTCCCCAGTGTCCCTCTGGGTGGCTGTGGGTGACCCTGGTGTCCCTATAGGTCGCCCCAGTTGATCCTGGTGTCCCCAATGTCCCCGTGGGTGCCCCCAATGTCCCTGTAGGTGCCCCCAGTGTCCCCGTGGGTGGCTGTGGGTGCCCCCAGTGTCCCCAGTGCCCCCGTGGGTGTCCCTGTAGGTGCCCCCAGTGCCCCCAGTGTCCCTGTAGGTGTCCCCAACGTCCCCATGGGTGTCCCCGTGGGTGCCCCCAGTGCCCCCGTGGGTGGCTGTGGGTACCCCTGGTGCCCCTATAGGTGTCCCTGGTGTCCCTGTAGGTGCCCCCAGTGCCCCCAATGTCCCTGTAGGTGCCCCCAATGTCCCCGTGGGTGCCCCCAGTGTCCCCGTAGGTGCCCCCAGTGCCCCGTGGGTGCCCCCGTGGGTGCCCCCCGTGTGACTGACCGTAGACGACGAGCACGTAGTGGTCGGCGGCGCGGCCGTGGGCGTTGCCGGCGTGGCAGCTGTAGGTGCCGTTGTCCTGCGGGCCCAGCGCCGGCAGCGTCAGCCGCTCGCCCTCGGCCCGGGCCCGGGGCGGGAGGGACTCGTTGCCGCGGCTCCACCACACCTCCGTGGGGCTGGGGGGCACGGGGGGGCTGTCACTGCACCGGCACCTCCCTGGCACCCTCTGTCACCCCCCTGTGACCCCCTGTCACCTCCCCGTGACCCCTGCCACCTCACTGTCACCTCCTGTCACCTCACTGTGACCCCTTGTCACCTCACTGTCACCCCTGTCACCCCCGTGACCCTCCTGTCACCCCCGTGACCCTCCTGTCACCCCCCTGTGACCCCTGCCACCTCACTGTCACCCCTGTCACCTCACTGTGACCTCCTGTCACCCCCCTGTGACCCCTGTCACCTCACTGTCACCCCCCTGTCACCCCTGTCACCCCTCTGTGACCCCTGTCACCCCCTGTGACCCCCTCTGTGACCCCTGCCACCTCACTGTCACCCCTGTCACCTCACTGTGACCTCCTGTCACCCCCCTGTGACCCCTGCCACCTCACTGTCACCCCTGTCACCTCACTGTGACCTCCTGTCACCCCCCTGTGACCCCTGTCACCTCACTGTCACCCCCCTGTCACCCCTGTCACCCCTCTGTGACCCCTGTCACCCCCTGTGACCCCCTCTGTGACCCCTGCCACCTCACTGTCACCCCTGTCACCTCACTGTGACCTCCTGTCACCCCCCTGTGACCCCTGCCACCTCACTGTCACCTCCTGTCACCTCACTGTGACCCCTTGTCACCTCGTTGTCACCTCCCTGTGACCCTCCTGCCACCCCCCATGACCCTCCTGTCACCCCCCTGTGACCCCTGCCACCTCACTGTCACCCCTGTCACCTCACTGTGACCTTCCTGTCACCCCCATGACCCTCCTGTCACCCCCCTGTGACCCCTGCCACCTCACTGTCACCCCTGTCACCTCACTGTGACCCTCCTGTCACCCCCATGACCCTTCTGTCACCCCCCTGTGACCCCTGCCACCTCACTGTGACCCCTTGTCGCCTCGCTGTCACCTCCCCGTGACCCCTGTCACCCCCCTGTCACCCTCTGTCAGCCCCCTGTCACCCTCCTGCCAACCCCCTGAGACCCCTGTCACCCCCCTGTGACCCCAGTCACCTCACTGTCACCCTCCTCTCATTCCCCCTATGAGCTGTCACCTCACTGTCACCCCCTGTCACTCTTGTTGCCTCACTGCCACCCCATCACCTGTCACCTCCCCGTGACCCCTGCCACCTCACTGTCACCCCCTGTCACCCCTGCTACCTCACTGTCACTCCTGTCACCCCATCACCTCCCTGTGACCCTCCTGTCACCTTCCTGTCACCTCCCTGTGACGCTCCTGACTCCTCCCTGTCCCTCTCCTGTCACTTGTTCCCCCCTGACCCCCCCTGTCCTCCCCTGTCCCCTGTGTCCCCCCCATGTCCCCCTGTCCCCGTCACCCACCGTGGGTTCCCGCTGACGGCACAGGTCAGCACCAGGGTGTCCCCCCCTGTCCCCCCCCATGTCCCCCATGTCCCCCTGTTCCCCCCCATCCCCTGTGTCCCTCTGTGTCCCCCCCTGTCCCCTGTGTCCCCCCCATGTCCCCCTGTCCCCGTCACCCACCGTGGGTTCCCACTGACAGCACAGGTCAGCACCAGGGTGTCACCCCCTGTCCCCCCCATGTCCCCCTGTCCCCCCCATGTCCCCCCCCATCCCCTGTGTCCCTCTGTGTCCCCCCCTGTCCCCGTCACCCACCGTGGGTTCCCGCTGACGGCACAGGTCAGCACCAGGGTGTCCCCCTGTGTCCCCCCCATGTCCCCCATGTCCCCCTGTCCCCCCCCATCCCCTGTGTCCCTCTGTGTCCCCCCCTGTCCCTGTCACCCACCGAGGGTTCCCGCTGATGGCACAGGTCAGCACCAGGGTGTCCCCCCCTGTCCCCCCCATGTCCCCCTGTCCCCCCCATGTCCCCCTGTCCCCCCCTGTCCCCGTCACCCACCGTGGGTTCCCACTGACGGCACAGGTCAGCACCAGGGTGTCCCCCCCTGTCCCCCATGTCCCCCTGTCCCCCCCATGTCCCCCTGTCCCCCCCATGTCCCCCTGTCCCCCCCTGTCCCCGTCACCCACCGAGGGTTCCCGCTGACGGCACAGGTCAGCACCAGGGTGTCACCCCTGTGTCCCCCTGTTCCCCCCATGTCCCCCTGTTCCCCCCATGTCCCCCTGTTCCCCCCATGTCCCCCTGTCCCCCCCATGTCCCTCTGTCCCCCCCATGTCCCCCTGTCCCCCCCATGTCCCCCTGTCCCCCCCTGTCCCCGTCACCCACCGAGGGTTCCCGCTGACGGCACAGGTCAGCACCAGGGTGTCCCCTTCTCGCAGGACGTTCTGGGAGGGGACGATCCGCGCCGAGGGAGGGTCTGGGGGGGGGACACGGGGGGGGGGTCACCTCCTTGGGGACACCGGGGAGCCCCCCCAGTGTCACCTGGGATCTGCTGGGGACACCTGTGACCCCCCCCCAGTGGCATCTGTGACACCCCCAGTCACACCTGACACCCACCCTGTGTCCCCGCTCGGGTCCTCCCCGTGCCCCCAGTCCCTCCCAGTCCCTCCCCATCCCCTCCCAGTCCTCCCCAATCCCCTCCCAGTCCCTCCCCATCCCCTCCCAGTCCTCCCCAATCCCCTCCCAGTCCCTCCCCATCCCCTCCCAGTCCTCCCCAATCCCCTCCCAGTCCCTCCCCATCCCCTCCCAGTGCCCCCCAATCCCCTCCCAGTCCCTCCCAATCCCCTCCCAGTCCCTCCCCATCCCCTCCCAGTGCCCCCCAATCCCCTCCCAGTCCTACTCAATCCCCTCCCAATTCCCTTCTAGTCCCCTCCCAATCCCTTCCCAGTCCTTCGCAGTGCCCCCAATCCCCTCCCAATTCCCTTCCAGTCCCTCCCAGTCCCCCCATCTCCTCCCAGTCCCTTCCAGTGTCCCCCAATCCCCTCCCATTGCCCCCCAGTGCCCCCAGCCCACGCACACTGCACGTCCAGCATGTACTGGGTCTGCCTGCACTGTGTCCCCCCATGTCCCCAGTGCCCCCCAGTCCCTCCCAGTGCCCCCCAGTCCCTCCCAGTGCCCCCAGCCCACGCACACTGCACGTCCAGCATGTACTGGGTCTGGCAGTGCTGTGTCCCCCCCATGTCCCCAGTGCCCCCAGTCCCTCCCAGTGCCCCCCAGTCCCCCCAGCCCACGCACACTGCACGTCCAGCATGTACTGGGTCTGCCTGCACTGTGTCCCCAGTGCCCCCCAGTCCCTCCCAGTGCCCCCCAGTCCCTCCCAGTGCCCCCAGCCCACGCACACTGCACATCCAGCATGTACTGGGTCTGCCTGCACTGTGTCCCCAGTGCCCCCCAGTCCCTCCCAGTGCCCCCCAGTCCCTCCCAGTGCCCCCAGGCCACGCACACTGCACGTCCAGCATGTACTGGGTCTGCCTGCACTGTGTCCCCCCATGTCCCCAGTGCCTCCCAGTGCCCCCCAGTCCCTCCCAGTGCCCCCCAGTGCCCCCCAGTTCACCCACACCGCACGTCCAGCATGTACTGGGTCTGGCAGTGCTGTGTCCTCTGTCCCTCCCAGTGCCCCCCAGTCCCTCCCAGTGCCCCCCAGTGCCCCCCAGGCCACGCACACTGCACGTCCAGCATGTACTGGGTCTGCCTGCGCTGCCCCCGGCCCAGGGCGGGGTGTGTGGCCTCGCAGGTGACGATGGCCCCGTGGTCCCTGCGCTCCACGCGCAGCCGCAGCACCGAGCGCTGCCAGAACACCTTCCCCAGCTGCTCACGCGTGCTCTCGCCTGCGGGGACACAGGGACGGGGACAGGGACACAGGGACAGGGACAGGGACACAGGGACAGGGACAGGGACAGGGATGGGGACACGGGGACACAGGGACAGGGACAGGGACACAGGGACATGGGGACACAGGGACACAGGGACAGGGATGGGGACACAGGGACATGGGGACAGGGACAAGGACACAGGAACGGGGACAGAGGGACAGGGATGGGGACAGGGATGGGGACACAGGGACAGGGACACAGGGACAGGGACAGAGGGACAGGGATGGGGACAGGGATGGGGACACAGGGACGGGGACAGAGGGACAGGGACAGGGACACAGGGATGGGGACAGGGACACAGGGACAGGGATGGGGACACGGGGACAGGGATGGGGACAGGGGACACACAGGGACACGGGGACAGGGACAGGCAAGGACACACAGGGACACAGGGACATGGGGATGGGGACAAAAGGACAGAGGGACACAGGGACGGGGACATGGGGACAGGGACAGACAAGGACACACAGGGACACAGGGACATGGGGACAGGGACAGACAAGGACACACAGGGACATGGGGACAGGGACATGGATGAGGACACAGGGACAGGGACACAGAGACAGGGACACAGAGACAGGGACACAGGGACAGGGACACAGGGATGGGGACACAGGGACAGGGACACATAGGGACAGGGACAGAGGGACAGAGACAGAGGGACAGAGAGAGAGGACACATGGGGACAGGGATAGGGATATAGGAACACACAGGGACAGGGATACGAGGACAGGGATGGGGACAGGGACAGAGACAGGGGACAGCGGGATAAGGAGAGGGACACAGGAACACGGGGACACAGGGACAGTGTGTCCCCTGTCCCCAGGTGTCCCCATGTCCCCCCATATGTCCCCCCCCCCCCCCCCCCCCAGGTGTCCCCTCACCTGGCAGCTCGCGGCGGTCGCGGTACCAGCGCAGGGTCGCGGGGGGTCCCTCCCTGTGTCCCCCTGTCCCCAGGTGTCCCCCCCTGTCCCCAGGTATCCCAGGTGTCCCCAGGTGTCCCCTCAACCTGGCAGCTCGCGGCGGGTGGCGGTACCAGCGCAGGGTCGCGGGGGGTCCCTCCCCGTGTCCCCTTGTCCCCAGGTGTCCCCAGGTGTCCCCCCCCTGTCCCCAGGTGTCCCAGGTGTCCCCATGTCCCCCCCAGGTGTCCCCCCCAGGTGTCCCCCCATGTCCCCCCAGGTGTCCCCTCACCTGGCAGCTCGCGGCGGTCGCCGGTACCAGCGCAGGGTCGCGGGGGGTCTGGCGCGGGGGACGAGGCAGCTCAGCTCCACCTCCCCCCCCTCCACTGCCAGGGCCCCCGCCTCCACCACGGGGGGCTCGGGGGGCACTGGGGGGACAGGGGGGACAGGGGGACACACAGGGGACACAGGGGGGACAGGGGGACACACAGGGGATGGGGGGGACAGGGGGACACAGGGGGGACAGGGGGACACAGGGGATGGGGGGACACACAGGGGGGACAGGGGGGACACACAAAGGACAGGGGGACACACGGGGGGGACACAGGGGATGGGGGGACACACAGGGGACGGGGGGGGACAGGGGACACAGGGGGACAGACGGCGGACAGGGGACACAGGGGGACAGACGGGGGACAGGGGGGACACACGGGGGACAGGGGGACACAGGGGGGACAGGGGGACACACGGGGGACAGGGGGGACACACAGGGGACAGGGGGACACAGGGGGACACAGGGGGGACACAGGGGGGACACAGGGGGGACAGGGGGACACAGGGGATGGGGGGACACAGGGGGGACAGGGGGACACAGGGGGGACACGGGGGGGGACACAGGGAGGGACAGAGGGACACAGGGGACACAGGGGACACGGGGGGACACACAGGGGAGGGGGGACACACAGGGGACAGGGGGACACATGGGGGACACACAGGGGACAGGGGGACACAGGGGGGACAGGGGGACACACAGGGGACAGGGGGACACAGGGGGGACAGGGGGACACACAGGGGACAGGGGTCACGAGGGTCAGGGGGCAAACACAAGGGACAAAGGAGAAGAAAAGGGGGGACAAGGACCCAGGATGAGGGACAAAGGTGGAGGGGACAAGGGGACACGTGTCATCACATGTCCCCAAGTGTCCCCAGCTGTCCCCAAATGTCCCCAAGCAGGGGAGGACACCTCAGGATGTGGTTTGGGGTGCCTGGAAGTGGCACAGGCAGGAGTGGCCACCACAGTGTCCCCAAATGTCCCCGAGGAGGGGGAGGACACTTCAGGATGTGGTTTGGGGTGTCTGGAAGGTGGCACGGGCAGGAATGGCCACCACAGTGTCCCCAGGTGATCCCTCCCTGTCCCCAGGTGTCCCCAGGTGCCCCCACACCCCCCAGGTGTCTCCAGGTGTCCCCACACCCCCCAGGTGTCCCCATGACCCCCAGGTGCCCCCAGGTGTTCCCAGGTGTCCCCACACCCCCCAGGTGTCCCCACACGCCCCATGACCCCCCCAGGAGCCCTACCCAGCACGGTGAGGGTGGCTATCTGGTGCTGGGTGTCCCCAAGAGTCCCCATGTCCCCCCAGGTGTCCCCAGGTGCCCCCCATGCCCCCCCAGGAGCCCTACCCAGCACGGTGAGAGTGGCTATCTGGTGCTGGGTGTCCCCAAGTGTCCCCCCATGTCCCCCCAGGAGCCCTACCCAGCACGGTGAGGGTGGCTATCTGGTGCTGGGTGTCCCCAAGTGTCCCCATGTCCCCCCAGGTGTCCCCATGCCCCCCCAGGAGCCCTACCCAGCACGGTGAGGGTGGCTATCTGGTGCTGGGTGTCCCCACACCCCCCAGGTGGCCCCAGGTGCCCCCAGGAGCCCTACCCAGCACGGTGAGGGTGGCTATCTGGTGGTGGGTGTCGTCGGCGTAGAGCTGGCAGAAATACCCCCCCTCGTCCTCCAGCCGGGCCCGCGCCAGGCGCAGCCGCAGCCGCCGCCGGCTGAACTCGGCCAGCTCGAAACGCTCGTCCTTCAGGGCTGGGGGGACAGGGGGGACACCCCGGGGTCACACAGGGGTCACACGGGGACCCACAGACACCCCTGGGGTCACACTGGTACCCCATGGGACCCACAGCCCCCCACGGGCACCCCCAGCTCGAAACGCTCGTCCTTCAGGGCTGGGGGGGACAGGGGGGCACCCCGGGGTCACACAGGGGTCACACAGGGGTCACACGGGGACCCCATGGGACACACAGCCCCCCACGGGCACCCCCAGCTCGAAACGTTCGTCCTTCAGGGCTGGGGGGACAGGGGGGACACCCCGGGGTCACACAGGGGTCACACGGGGACCCACGGGCACCCCCAGAACCCACAGACACCCCGGGGTCACACAGGTACCCCTGGGGTCACACAGCCCCCCACGGGCACCCCCAGCTTGAAACGCTCGTCCTTCAGGGCTGGGGGGGGACAGGGGGACACCCCGGGGTCACACAGGGGTCACACGGGGACCCACAGACACCCCTGGGGTCACACAGGTACCCACAGCCCCCTCCAGGACACACAGACACCCCTGGGGTCACACAGCCCCCCATGGGCACCCCCAGCTCGAAACGCTCGTCCTTCAGGGCTGGGGGGACAGGGGGGGACACCCCGGGGTCACAGAGGGGTCACACAGGGACCCACAGACACCCCTGGGGTCACATGGGTACCCACAGACACCCCTAGGACCCACGGACACCCCTGGGACCCCACAGCCCCCCACAGGCACCCCCAGCTCGAAACGCTCGTCCTTCAGGGCTGGGGGGACAGGGGGGACACCCCGGGGTCACAAAGGGGTCACACGGGGACCCACAGACACCCCTGGGGTCACACAGGTACCCACAGACACCCCTAGGACCCACAGACACCCCGGGGTCACACAGGTACCCACACACACCCCTGAGACCCCACAGCCCCCCACGGGCACCCCCAGCTTGAAACGCTCGTCCTTCAGGGCTGGGGGGACAGGGGGGACACCCCGGGGTCACACAGGGGTCACACGGGGACCCACGGGCACCCCCAGGACCCACAGACACCCCGGGGTCACACAGGTACCCCACGGGACCCACAGACACCTCCATCCCCCTGATGCCACCCCAGGGTCACCCTGGAGCCCCACAGACACCCCTCTGTGCCCCCCTGTCCCCCCCCACGTCCCCAGGTGTCCCTGGGTGTTCCCAGGTGTCCCTGTCCATCCTCTGTCCCCCCCCCCACGTCCCCAGGTGTCCCTGGGTGTCCCCAGGTGTCCCCAAGGTGTCCCCAAGGTATCCCCATGTCCCCAAGGTCCCCCCGGGTGTCCCCAGGTGTCCCTGTCCCCCCCCATGTCCCCAGGTGTCCCCAGGTGTCCATGTCCACCCCCCTGTCCTCCCCCATGTCCCCAGGTGTCCCCAGGTGTCCCCAAGGTGTCCCCAAGGCCCCCCCATGTCCCCAAGGTCCCCCCGGGTGTCCCCAGGTGTCCCTGTCCACCCCTCTGTCCCCCCCATGTCCTTGGGTGTCCCCAAGGTGTCCCCAGGTGTCCCCAGGTGTCCCCAAGGTCCCCCCAGGTGCCCCCGGGTGTCCCTGTCCATCCCCTGTCCCCCCCATGTCCTTGGGTGTCCCCAGGTGTCCCCAAGGTGCCCCCAGGTGTCCCCAAGGCCCCCCCATGTCCCCCCAGGCCCCCCCGGGCTCCCCCTCACCGCGGGTGCCGTTGAAGAAGAGCGTCTGGCGGGCGGGGTTCTGGATGACGACGATGGACCCGTCGTACCTGTGCAGGTGACAGGTGATCTCGGCCGTGCCCCCCTCCAGCACCGTCACGTTCTCGGCCTGCACCTCCTGGGCCCTCCCTGGGGACACAAAAATGTCACCATGGGGGGGTCACAGCACCCACACCCCCCACAGCACTGTCAGGTTCTCGGCCTGCACCTCCTGGGCCCGCCCTGGGGACAGGGGGGGACACAACAACGTCACCATGGGGGGGGTCACAGCACCCACAGCACCCACACCCCCTCCAGCACCGTCACGTTCTCGGCCTGCACCTCCTGGGCCTTCCCTGGGGGACAACAGTGTCACCATGGGGGGGTCACAGCACCCACACCCCCCACAGCACTGTCAGGTTCTCGGCCTGCACCTCCTGGGCCCGCCCTGGGGATGGGGGGGGGACAGCAGTGTCACTGGGGGGGACAGGGGACACACAGACACCCCCTGGGGACAGGGGACACACAGACACCCCTGGGGACAGGGGGACAGCAGTGTCACCATGGGGGGACAGGGGACACACAGACACCCCTGGGGACAGGGGGACAGCAGTGTCACTGGGGGGGACAGGGGGACACACAGACACCCCTTGGGGACAGGGGACACACAGACACCCCTGGGGACAGGGGGGGACACAACAGTGTCACCATGGGGGGGTCACAGCACCCACACCCCCTCCAGCACTGTCACGTTCTCGGCCTGCACCTCCTGGGCCCTCCCTGGGGATGGGGGGGACACAGCAGTGTCACCATGGGGGGGTCAGGGGACACACAGACACCCCCTGGGGACAGGGGGGACACACAGACACCCCTGGGGACAGGGAGGGGACAGCAGTGTCACCATGGGGGACAGGGGACACACAGACACCCCTGGGGACACACAGACACCCCTTGGGGACAGGGGACACACAGACACCCCTGGGGACAGGGGACACACAGACACCTGCCCCAGTGTCACTGGGGTGCTCAGGACCCTTGGGGACACCCACACCGGGGTGTTGGGGACACACAGACACCCACACTGGGGACACCATTGGGGGTCCCCAACCCCAGTGACACCCCCACAGTGTCCCCAACCCCAGTGACACCAGCACAGGGTCCCAGTGACACCATCAGGGGGGTCCCCAACCCCAGTGACACCCCCACAGTGTCCCCAACCCCAGTGACACAATCAGGGGGGTCCCCAGCCCCAGTGACACCCTCAGAGGGTCCCAGTGACACCCCCACAGTGTCCCCAACTGCAGTGACACCCCCACAGTGTCCCCAACCCCAGTGACACAGCCGGTGGCACCTCGGGGACGCTGCCACGTGTCCCCCCAACCCCAGTGTGTCCCCCCCCCGTCCCCATGGGGGGGGGGGGGGCCTCAGCATCCCCTCCTGTTGCCATGACAACACCGGGATGTCCCCGCGGTGGGGGTGACACGAGGGGGGTGACAGGAGGGTGGCACAAGGAGGGGGGTGACATGGGGGGGTGACACGAGGGGTGACATGGAGGGGGTGACATGAGGGGGGTGACACAGGGGGGTGACAGGAGGGGGTGACATGGAGGGGATGACACAAGGGGGGTGACACAAGGGGGTGACACGAGGGGGGTGACACGGGGGTGACATGAGGGTGGCACAAGGGGTGACACAAGGGGCAACCCTGGGGGGGTGACACAAGGGTGGTGACACGGAGGGGGTGACACAAGGGGGGGTGACACAAGGGAGTGACATGAGGGAGGTGACACAGGGGGGTGACAGGAGGGGGGTGACAGGAGGGGGGTGACAGGAGGGGGGGTGACACGAGGGTGGCACAAGGGGTGACACTGGGGGGGTGACACAAGGGTGGTAATAGGGGGGGTGACACGAGGGGGGTGTGACACACCCGGGGGGGGAGGTGACACCCGGGGGGGGGAGGTGACACCCCCTCTGTGCTGTGTCAGCACAATCCCCCCTCCCGGGGTCACCGCGGCCTCCCCCTCCCCCCCCCAAGGTCATCCCCGTGCCAAGGTCACCCCGTCCCCGGGGGCCGGGGGGGCTCAGGGGGGGCTCAGGGGGGGCTCAGGGGGGGTCAGTGTCCCCCCCCCGGGCACCCCCGCAGGTGACACGGGGACAAGGGACCCTCTGTCACCGCCGGGGGGGTGGGAGGGGACAATGGGGACGCCGGGGGGGGGGGACACACACAATGGCCCTTTTCTGTGTCACCCACGCGGGGGGGGGGACGGACACGGCGCCTGGCACCCGGCGGGGCACGGGGGGGGCACGGGTCACCCACCCCCGGGCACGGGGGGGCACCCGGGGGGACACCGGGGGGGTGGGGGGGATGGCAGGGGGGTGGGGGACACCCAGGGGGGATTGGGGACACCCGGGGGGGACACCGGGGGGGGTGGGGGGGGACACCAGTGGGGTGAGGGGGTATCCAGAGGGTGGGGGGGGCATCAGGGGGGGACATCAGGGGGATGGGGGGGACATCAAGGGGGTGGGGGGGACACCAGGGGGGTGGGGGACACCCGGGGGGACACCGGGGGGGGGGGGGGACGG
>NW_026138506.1:0-38062 GCF_025592945.1 Manacus candei
CCCTGAGACCCCCAAATCCACCCTGAGACCCCAAATCCCTCCTGAGACCCCCAAATCCACCCCTGAGACCCCAAATCCACCCCCTGAGACCCCAAATCCACCCCCTGAGACCCCAAAATCCCTCCTGAGACCCCAAATCCCACCCCTGAGACACCCAAATCCACCCCTGAGACCCCAAATCCACCCCCTGAGACCCCAAATCCCTCCTGAGACCCCAAATCCCTCCCCTGAGACCCCAAATCCCTCCTGAGACCCCAAATCCCTCCCTGAGACCCCAAATCCCTCCTGAGACCCCAATCCACCCCTGAGACCCCAAATCCACCCCTGAGACCCCAAATCCACCCCCTGAGACCCCAAATCCCTCCTGAGACCCCAAATCCCACCCTGAGACCCCCAAATCCCTCCTGAGACCCCAAATCCCCCCTGAGACCCCAAATCCACCCCTGAGACCCCAAATCCCTCCTGAGACCCCAAATCCCACCTGAGACCCCAAATCCCTCCTGAGACCCCAAATCCCCCCTGAGACCCCAAATCCACCCCCTGAGACCCCAAATCCCTCCTGAGACCCCAAATCCACCCCCCTGAGACCCCAAATCCCTCCTGAGACCCCAAATCCCACCTGAGACCCCAAATCCCCCTCCTGAGACCCCAAATCCCTCCTGAGACCCCAAATCCCTCCTGAGACCCCAAATCCCTCCTGAGACCCCAAATCCCACCTGAGACCCCAAATCCCTCCTGAGACCCCAAATCCACCCCTGAGACCCCAAATCCCTCCTGAGACCCCAAATCCACCCCTGAGACCCCAAATCCACCCCTGAGACCCCAAATCCACCTCCTGAGACCCCAAATCCCCCCTGAGACCCCAAATCCCTCCTGAGACCCCAAATCCACCCCTGAGACCCCAAATCCCTCCTGAGACCCCAAATCCACCCCTGAGACCCCAAATCCACCCCTGAGACCCCAAATCCACCCCCTGAGACCCCAAATCCACCTCCTGAGACCCCAAATCCCTCCTGAGACCCCCAAATCCACCCCTGAGACCCCAAATCCCTCCTGAGACCCCAAATCCACCTCCTGAGACCCCAAATCCCCCCCTGAGACCCCAAAATCCACCCCTGAGACCCCAAATCCACCTGGGGGCTCCTCCCCAGCCCAGCCCAGGTGAGCTCGTGGAATAAAGTGTTGGGAAAGCTCAGCCAGGTGTGTCCAGGTTGTGAAGGGACTCACCTGTCCAGGTGTGTCCAAGTTTGAGACACTCACCTGTCCAGCTGTGCCCAGGTGTGTCCAGGTGTGTCCAGGTGTGAGGGACTCACCTGTCCAGGTGTGTCCAGCTGTGTCCAGGTGTGCTCAGGTGTGCCCAGGTGTGCCCAGGTGTGTCAGACTAACCTGTCCAGGTGTGCCCAGGTGTGCCCAGGTGTGTTCAGGTGTGTCCAGGTGTGTCCAGGTGTGAAGAACTCACCTATCCAACTGTGCCCAGGTGTGCCCAGGTGTGCCCAGGTGTGAAGGACTCACCTACCCCAGGTGTCCCCAGGTGTGTCCAGGTGGGAGACACTCACCTGTCCAGGTGTCCCCAGGTGTCCCCAGGTGTGCCCAGGTGTGTCCAGGTGTGTCCAGATGCGAGACACTCACCTGTCCAGGTGTGCCCAGGTGTGTCCCAGGTGTGTCCAGGTGTGTCCAGGTGTGCCCAGGTGTGAAGGACTCACCTGTCTAGCTGTGTCCAGGTGTGCCCAGGTGTGAGACACTCACCTGTCCAGGTGTGTGTCCAGGTGTATCCAGGTGTGTCCAGGTGTGCCCAGGTGTGTCCAGGTGGGAGACACTCACCTGTCCAGGTGTGTCCCAGGTGTGTCCAGGTGTGAAGGACTCACCCTGTCCAGGTGTGTCCAAGGTGTGTCCAGGTGCCCCCCAGGTGTCCCCAGGTGTGCCCAGGTGTGTCCAGGTGTCCCCAGGTGTGTCCAGGTGTGAAGGACTCACCTGTCCAGGTGTGCCCAGGTGTGCCCAGGTGTGGCCCAGGTGTGACCCCCTGACCTCCCCTGCCCAGGGTGTGACCCCTGACCTCTCCCTGCCCAGGTGTGTCCCCTCCCCCCCTCCCCTGCCCAGGTGTGCCCCAGTTGCCGCTTTAATTAAGGGAGCCGCTTTAAACGAGGCCCCGCCCCCTCCCTCTGGCCACGCCCCCTCCCCGCCCAGGTGGCCACGCCCCCTCCTCTCCCCTGCTCTCGGCCAATCGGGGACCCCCCAAAATCCCCCCCAAAAAATTCGGGACCCCCCAAAAAAATTCGGGAACCCCCCAAAATTCAACCTCCAAAAAATTCGGGACCCCCCCCAAAAAATCAGGACCCCCCCAAAATCCCCCCAAAAAATTCGGGAACCCCCCAAAATCCCCCCAAAAAAAATTCGAGAACCCCCAAAATCCCCCCCCAAAAAAAATCAGGACTCCCCAAAATAACCTTCAAAAAAATTCGGGACCCCCCTAAAATCCCCCAAAAAATTCAGGGTCCCCCAAATCCCCCCCCTCAAAAAAATCAGGACCCCCCAAAATTTCCCCCAAAAATTCGGGAACCCCCCAAAATCCCCCCCAAAAAAATCTGGACCCCCCAAAAAAATCACGGACCCCCCCCAAAATCCCCCTCAAACAATTCAGGACCCCCCAAAAAAATCAGGAAGCCCCAAATTCCCCCCCAAACCAATTCAGGACCCCTCAAAAAAATCGGGAAGCCCCAAAATCCACCCCCAAAAATTCGGGACCCCCCAAAATGCCACCAAAAAAAATCAGGACCCCCCAAAAAAAATCAAGACCCTCCCAAAATCCCCCCCCAAAAATTCGGGGAACCCCCAAAATTCACCCCAAAAAATTCGGGACCCCCCCAAAAAAATTCGGGACCCCCCCAAAATTCACCCCCAAACAAATTCGGGACCCCCCCAACAAAAATCGGGACACCCCCAAAATCCCCCCCCAAAAAAAATCGGGAAGCCCCCAAAATCCCCCCCAAAAAAATTCGGGAACCCCCAAAATCCCCCCCCAAAAAATCAGGAACCCCCAAAATCCCCCCTAAAAAAAAAATCAAGTCCCCCCAAAAAATCAGGACCCCCCAAAATTCACCCCAAAAAAATTCAGGACCCCTCAAAAATCCCCCCCCAAAAAATCAGGACCCCCCCAAATCCACCACCCAAAAATTCGGGAACCCCCAAAATCCTCTCCCCCAAAAAATCGGGACCTCCCAAATCCCCCCCCTCAAAAAAATCAGGACCCCCAAAAATCCCCCCGCCCCAAAAAAAATCTGGACCCCCTAAAATCCCCCTCAAACCAATTCAGGACCCCCCGAAAAAATCAGGACCCCCCAAAAGTCCCCCTCAAAAAAATTCAGGACCCCCAAAATCCCCCCCCAAAAACAATTCAGGACCCCCCAAAAAAATCAGGACCCCCCCAAAATAACCCCCAGAAAAATCGGGACCCCCCTAAAATCCCACCCCAAAAAAATCGGGAACCCCCCAAAAAAATCAGGACCCCCTCCAAAACCCCCCCTAAACCAATTTAGGACCCCCCCCAAACCCCCCAAAACCCCCCAAAATCCCCCCCAAAAAATCAAGATCCCCCCCAAATCCCGCCCCAAAAAATTAGGAACCCCCAAAATCCCCCCCAAAAAAAAATTCAGGACCCCTCAAAAATCCCCCCCCAAAAAATCAAGACCCCCTCAAACCCCCCCAGACCCCCCAAAAAAATTCAGGACCCCCCAAAATCCCCTCAAACCAATTCAGGACCCCCCAAAAAATCAGGACCCCCCCCCTGAAATCCCCCCCAAAAAAATCAGGACCCCCCAAAAATCCCCCCTAAAAAAAATCAGGACCCCCCCCAAATCCCCCCCAAAAAAATCAGGACCCCCAAAATCCCCCCCCAAAAAATTCAGGAACCCCCAAAAATCCCCCCCCAAAAATTCAGGAACCCCCAAAATCCCCCCCCCAAAAAAATTCAGGACCCCCTCAAAAATCACCCCCAAAAATTCGGGTACCCCCCAAAATCTCCCCAAAAAAATTCAGGACCCCCCAAATCCCACCCCAAAAAATTAGGACCCCCCCAAAATCCCCCCCAAACCAATTCAGGACCCCCCAAAAAAATCAAGACCCCCCAAAATCCCCCCTAAAAAAAATCGGGAACCCCCCAAAATTCACCCAAAAAATCAGGAACCCCCCCAAAAAATAATTCATGACCCCCTACTCCTGACCCTCTCAACCCCCAAAACCAATCAAACCCCCCCAAAAACCCCCCAAAATCCCCCCAACCCCCCCCAAAAAAAAACCCTCCCCCCCCTCCCCCACCCGCCCCACCCCCCCCTTTTTCCCCTCCCCCCCCCTCTCTCACCCTCCCCCTCCCCCAGCCCCGCCCGGATTAATCCGCGTCCCCCCCACGCCCCAAAAAATTAGGGGGGGGGGTGGGTGTGGCCCGGGGTGGGCGTGGCCCGGGGTGGGCGTGGCCCCCCCCCGGGGGAGGGGGGGAGGGGAAGGGGGCGTGGCCTATTCGGGGACACTCCGGGCCGAGGCGACGGCGACGGGGGGGACAGCGAGGGAGGGGGACCCCTCCCCCCACCCGGACAGAGACCCCCCCCCCCGCGAGAGGGAAGAGGGAGGAGGAATTTTGGGGGGTCCCCCCCGACACCCTCCCCCACCCCCCCCCCGAGAGGTTTTTATTTGGGGGGGGAAAAGGGGGGGGGGAGGGGATTGAGGGGGGGGGGGAGGGGGGGGACTGACGGGGGGGAGCGGGGGAGGGGGGGGAGGGGGGCAAAGGGGGGGAAGGGGGGTTTTTTTGGGGGAGGGGGGGTCGGTGCTTGGGGGGTCACCCCGTCCTGTCCCCTCCCCCCCCCCCCCCCCAGCCCAGTTTGTCCCAGTCCTGGTGTGACCCTCTCCCAGTTTGTCCCAGTTTGTCCCAGTTCCCCCTTTCCCAGTTTATCCCAGTCCCGGGGTCACCCCACCCCCCCTCTCCCAGTTCCCCCCCTTTCCCAGTTTGTCCCAGTTCCCCTCTCCCCAGTTTGTCCCAGTCCTGGTGTGATCCTTTCCCAGTTTGTCCCAGTTTGACCCAGTCTGTTTTTCCCCTCTCCCAGTTTATCCCAGTTTGTCCCCAGTTCCCCCTCTCCAGTTTATCCCAGTTCCCCCTCTCCCAGTTTGTCCCAGTCCCAGTTCCCCCTCTCCCAGTTTATCCCAGTCCTGGTGTGACCCTCTCCCAGTTTATCCCAGTGCCCCCCCCCCCTCCCAGTTCCTCCCAGTCCCGGTGTGACCCTTTCCCAGTTTGTCCCAGTCTTGGTTTCCCCCCTTTCCCAGTTTGTCCCAGTTCCCCCCTTTCCCAGTTTATCCCAGTTTATCCCAGTTCCCCCTGTCCCAGTTTATCCCAGTCCTGGGGTCTCCCCACCCTTTCCCAGTTTGTCCCAGTTTGTCCCCAGTTCCCCTTTCCCGGTTTATCCCAGTCCTGGGGTCACCCCACCCCCCCCTCTCCCAGTTCCTCCCAGTCCCGGTGTGACCCTTTCCCAGTTTGTCCCAGTCTTGTTTTCCCCCTCTCCCAGTTTATCCCCAGTTTGTCCCAGTTCCCCTTTCCCAGTTTATCCCAGTCCCGGTGTGACCCTTTCCCAGTTTGTCCCAGTTTGTCCTCCTCTCCCAGTTTGTCCCAGTCCCAAGGTCACCCCACCCCCCCCTCTCCCAGTTCCTCCCAGTCCCAGTTCCCCCTGTTCCAGTTTATCCCAGTCCTGGTGTGACCCTTTCCCAGTTTATCCCAGTTTGACCCAGTCTGTTTTCCCCCTTTCCCAGTTTGTCCCAGTTTATCCCAGTTCCCCCTGTCCCAGTTTGTCCCAGTCCTGGTGTGACCCTTTCCCAGTTTGTCCCAGTTTGTCCCCCCTCTCCCAGTTTATCCCAGTCCCAGTTCCCTCTGTTCCAGTTTGTCCCAGTCCCTGGTGTGACCCTCTCCCAGTTTGTCCCAGTTTGTCCCAGTGTGACCCTTTCCCAGTTTATCCCAGTTCCCTTTCCCAGTTTATCCCAGTCTTGTTTTTTCCCCTTTCCCAGTTTATCCCAGTTCATCCCAGTTCCCCCTCTCCCAGTTTGTCCCCAGTCCTGGTGTGACCCTTTCCCAGTTTGTCCCAGTTCCCCCTCTCTCCAGTTCCTCCCAGTTCAGTCCCAGTGTCCCCCCTCCTCTCCCAGTTCCTCCCAGTCCGGGTGTGACCCCGTCCCAGTTTGCCCCAGTCCTGCTGTTCCCTCTCCCAGTTTGTCCCAGTCCCAGTTCCCCCTTTCCCAGTTTGTCCCAGTTCCCCCTCTCCCAGTTCATCCCAGTTCATCCCAGTGTCCCCCTCCCCCCTCTCCCAGTTCCTCCCAGTCCGGGTGTGACCCCGTCCCAGTTTGCCCCAGTCCTGCTGTTCCCTCTTCCCAGCTCTCCCAGTTCCTCCCAGTCCCAGTTCCCCCTGGCCCAGTTCAGCCCAGTCCCAGGGTTTCCCTGATCCCAGTTTAACCAGTCCTGGGGTGACCCTCTCCCAGTTTGTCCCAGTTCCAGTGTGACCCTCTCCCAGTTCCTCCCAGTCCTTGGCTCACCCCCTCCCAGTTCCTCCCAGTCCCAGTTCCCCCTTTCCCGGTTTATCCCAGTCCCAAGGTCACCCCACCCCCCCCTCTCCCAGTTTATCCCCAGTTCCCCTTTCCAGTTCATCCCAGTCCTGGGGTGACCCTGTCCCAGTTCATCCCAGTTCCCCCTTTCCCAGTTTGTCCCAGTGTGACCCTTTCCCAGTTTGTCCCAGTTCCCCCTCTCCCAGTTTATCCCAGTCCTGGTGTGACCCTCTCTCCAGTTTGTCCCAGTTTCCCCTCTCCCAGTTCCTCCCAGTCCGGGTGTGACCCTCTCCCAGTTTGTCCCAGTTCCCCTTTCCCAGTTTATCCCAGTCCTGGTGTGACCCTCTCCCAGTTTGTCCCAGTTCCCCTCTCCCAGTTCCTCCCAGTCCGGGTGTGACCCTCTCCCAGTTTGTCCCAGTTCCCCTCTCCCAGTTCTCCCCAGTCCGGGTGTGACCCCGTCCCAGTTTGCCCCAGTCCTGCTGTTCCCTCTTCCCAGCTCTCCCAGTTCCTCCCAGTCCCAGTTCCCCCTGGCCCAGTTCCTCCCAGTCCCAGGGTTTCCCTTTCCCAGTTTAACCAGTCCTGGGGTGACCCTCTCCCAGTTTGTCCCCAGTTCCCCCCTTTCCCAGTTCATCCCAGTCCCAGTTCCCCTTTCCCAGTTTCTCCCAGTCCCAGTGTGACCCTGTCCCAGTTTATCCCAGTTCCCCTTTCCCAGTTTCTCCCCAGTCCCAGTGTGACCCTGTCCCAGTTTATCCCAGTTCCCCTTTCCCAGTTTGTCCCAGTCCCCGGGGTCACCCCACCCCCCCCTCTCCCAGTTCCTCCCAGTCCCAGTTCCACCCTCTCCCAGTTTATCCCAGTCCCTGGTGTGACCCTTTTCCCAGTTTGTCCCAGTTCCCCTCTCCCAGTTCCTCCCAGTCCCGGGGTTTCCCTGATCCCCAGTTTAACCAGTCCTGGTTTCCTTCTCTCCCAGTTTATCCCAGTCCCACTTCCCTGCTCTCCCAGTCCCTCCCAGTTCATCCCAGTCCCTCCCAGTTCATCCCAGTTCATCCCAGTCCATCCCAGTCCCCTCCCAGTTCATCCCAGTCCCTCCCAGTTCATCCCAGTTCATCCCAGTTCATCCAGTCCCCCCCCAATCCCCCTCCCAGTCCCTCCCAGTTTATCCCAGTTCATCCCAGTCCATCCCAGTCCCTTTCCAGTCCATCCCCAGTCCCTCTCCAGTTCATCCCAGTCCCCTCCCAGTTCATCCCAGTTCATCCCAGTCCATCCCAGTTTATCCCAGTCCATCCCAGTTCATCCCAGTCCCTTCCCAGTTCATCCCAGTCCATCCCAGTTCATCCCAGTCCATCCCAGTCCCTCCCAGTTCATCCCAGTCCATCCCAGTTCATCCCAGTCCCATCCCAGTTTATCCCAGTCCATCCCCAGTTCATCCCAGTCCC
The DNA here is from genome assembly GCF_025592945.1 of Manacus candei. Lineage (NCBI taxonomy): Eukaryota > Metazoa > Chordata > Aves > Passeriformes > Pipridae > Manacus > Manacus candei. The sequence continues at coordinate 8,001 of NW_026138506.1, forward strand.
TTCCCAGTTCATCCCAGTCCATCCCAGTCCCCTCCCAGTTCATCCCAGTCCCCTCCCAGTCCATCCCAGTCCCCTCCCAGTTCATCCCAGTCCCCCCCAGTCCCTCCCAGTCCAGCCCCCATTTCCCCCCCCCTCGATTCCCACGGGTTGGGCTCCGCCCTCGGGGGGCGGGGCTTCCCCAGGACACAACCCACGGTGGGCGTGGCCACCCAGGACACACCCAAAGGGGGCGTGGCCACCCCAGGACACGCCCCAAACCGTGACCCCCGACCCCCACCCTTGACCCCCCAACCCCACCCGTGACCCCGACCTTGACCCCTGACCCCCTGACCCAAACCTTGACCTCTGACCCCCAACCCCAAACCTTGACCCCCCCCACGACCCCAAACCGCCCCAAAATGACCCCAAAATGACCCCAAACCACCCAAAATCACCCCAAACCGCCCCAAAATGACCCCAAACCAACCCCAAATAACCCCAAACTGACCCCAAAATGCCCCAAACTGACCCAAAATCGCCCCAAAATTGCCCAAAATGACCCCAAACCACCCCAAAATTTCCCAAAACCCCCCAAACTGAGCCCAAACTGACCCAAAATGGCCCAAACCACCCAAAATGACCCCAAATTGACCTAAAGTGACCCCAAAATAATCCCCAAAATGACCCCCAAACCACCTCAAATATCACAAAATAATCCCAAAGTGGCCCCAAACTGACTCAAAATGACCCCAAAACACCCAAAATAACCCCAAACCACCCCAAAATCACCCCAAAATAACCCCAAACCCACCTAAAATCACCTCAAACCACCCCCAAAATTGCCCAAACTGACCCAAAATGACCCCAAAATGACCCAAAATGACCCCAAACCAACCAGAAATGACCCAAAATGACCCAAAATCCCCCCAAAATGCCCCCCAAACCACCCAAAAAATGACCCAAAATGACCCCCAAAACCGCCCCAAAATGACCCCAAACTGACCCAAAGTTACCCCAAATCCCCCCAAAATGACCCCAAACTGACCCCCAAATCACCCCAAACCTCCCCAAAATGACCCCAAACCTCCCCCAAAATAACCCCAAACCTCCCCAAACTGACCCAAAATGACCTAAAACCGACCCAAAATGACCCAAAGTTACCCAAAATGACCCAAAACTGACCCAAAATGACCCCAAACTGACCCCAAATCACCCCCAAATTCACCCAAAATCACCTCAAACCACCCCAAAATTAACCCAAACCTCCCCAAAATGACCCCAAAATGACCCAAAATAACCCCAAACCGACCAAAAATGACCCAAAGTTACCCCAAATCCCCCCAAAATGACCCCAAACACCGACCCCAAAATCACCTCAAACCACCCCAAAATTAACCCAAAACCACCCCAAACTGACCCAAAGCGACCCAATATGACCCAAAATTACCCCAAAATCCCCCCAAAATGCCCCCAAACCTACAAAAAATGACCAAAAATCACCCAAAATCCCCCCAAAATGTGCCCCAAACCGACCCCCAAATTGCCCCAAAATGGCCCAAAATACCCCAAACTGACCCCAAACCACCCCAAAATGACCCAAAATTACCCCAAAATCCCCCCCAAAATGATCCCAAACCGACCACAAAATGACCCAAAATGACCTCAAAATGCCCCAAAATGCCCCAAAATCCCCCCAAAATGCCCCAAAATGACCCCAAACTGCCCCAAACTGCCCCCGCCCCTCCCCCTCGCGCCCCTCCCCCCCCCCATTCCCCGGGAGTTGCCGGGGGCGGGAGCCGCTAATGAAAGCGCTAATTAAGCGCTAATTAAGCCATAATTAGGCGATAATTAACGATGACGGGGCCGGGGAGGGGCCGGGGGAGGGGGGGGAGGGGCCCCCCAAATAATCCCCGGGTGACCCCAAAGAGGCCCGAACGACCCCCGAAATGACCCCAAATCACCCCAAAACAACCAAAATAACCTCGAAATGACCCCCAAATCACCCCAAAACGACAAAATAAACCCAAACTGACCCCAAACTACCCCAAAATCACACCCCAAAACAACAAAATAACCTCGAAATGACCCCAAATCATCCCAAAATCACCCCCAAAATCACCCAAATAACCCCAAAATCAACCCAAAACAGCCAAAATAACCTCGAAATGACCCAAAAATCACCCCAAAATCACCCAAATCACCCCAAAATCACCCCAAAATCACCCAAATAACACCGAAATGACCCCAAATCAAGCCCAAAACAACAAAATAAACCCAAAATCAACCCAAAACAGCCAAAATAACCTCGAAATGACCCAAAATCACCCCAAAATGACCCCAAATCACCCCAAAACAACAAAATAAACCCAAAATCACCCCAAAACAACAAAATAAACCCAAACTGACCCCATACTACCCCCAAAATCACCCCAAAACAACAAAATAAACCCAAAACCACCCCAAAACAGCCAAATAAACCCAAAAATCACCCCAAAACAACAAAATAACCTCGAAATGACCCCCAAATCATCCCAAAAATCACCCCAAAATCACCCAAATAAACCCCAAAATCAACCAAAACCAGCCAAAATAACCTCGAAATGACCCAAAAATCACCCCAAAATGACCCAAAATCGCCCCAATAACCCCAAAATCACCCCAAAATCACCCCAAAATAAACCCCAAACCAACCCCAAATAAACCCAAAATCACCCCAAACTACCCCCAAAATCAACCCAAAACAGCCAAAATAACCTCAAAATGACCACAAATCACCCCAAAATCACCCCAAAATCACCCAAATAACCCCCAAAATCACCCGAAAATGACCCCAAAATGACCCAAAACAACCAAATAACCCCAAAATGACCCCAAACTACCCTCCAAAAATCACCCCAAAAACAGCCAAATCACCCCGAAATCACCCCAAAATAACTCAAACCACCACCCCAAAATCACCCCAAAATGACCTCAAAGCGACCAAAAATGACCCCAAAATTACCCAAAAATGCCCCCAAAATGCTCCCAAACCACCCCAAAATAACCCCAAAATGACCCCCAAAATCACCTTAAACCACCCCAAAATAATCCCAAACCTCCCCAAAATCCCCTCAAACTGCCCCAAAATGACCCCAAACCACCCAAAATATACCCCAAATCATCCCAAAATCACCCCAATCTACCCCCAAATTACCCCAAAATGACCCCAAACCACCCAAAAATAATACCAAACCTCCCCAAAATCACCCCAAATGACCCCAAAGTGACCCAAAATCACCCCAAACCACCTAAAATAACCCCAAACCAACCCAAACCCACCCAAAACGACCCAAAATCACCCCAAAATCACCTCAAACCACCCCCAAAAATAACCGCAAGACCCACCTCAAAATCCCCCCAAACAACGCCCAAATCACCCCAAAATCATCCCAAACCACCCCAAAATAACCCCAAATCACTCCAAAATGGCACAACCCTCCCCAAAAATCCCCCCAAAATGACCCCAAAATGACCCAAAATCACCCCCAACCTGACCCCAAATAACCCCAAACCGACCAAAAAATGACACAAAATTACGCAAAATAACCCCAAAAAGGCCTCAAAATGACCCCAAACCACCCCAAAATCCACCCCAATCTGACCCAAAATTACCCCAAAATCCCCCCAAAAATCCCCCCAATCTGCCCCCAAACCTCCCCAAAATGACCCAAAATCACCTCAAACTGCCCCAAAATCGCCCCAAAATAACCCCAAATCACCCCAAAATCACCCCAATCTGCCCCCAAATTACGCCAAAATGACCCAAAAATCACCTCAAACCACCCCAAAATAACCCAAACCCCACCCAAAATAACCTCAAACCTCCCCAAAAATCACCCCTAAACCCCCCCAAATCCCCCCAACCCCCCCCGAGTGGCCCCAAAAAGCCCCGAATTTCCCCCAAACCTCCCCCAAATCGCCCCAAAATCCCCCCAAACCGCCCCAAAATCACCCCAAAATCTCCCCAAACAGCCCCAAAATCACCCCAAACCCACCCAAAATGACCCAAAATCCACCCAAAATCACCCCAAAATGACCCCAAAATATCCCCAAACCACCCCAAAATCGCCCCAATCTGCCCCCAAATTACCCCAAAATCCCCCCAAACCCCCCCAAACCCCCCCCGCGCGGCCCCAAAAAAGCCCCGAATTTCCCCCAAACCTCCCCCAAATGACCCAAAATGATCCCAAACCACCCCAAAATCACCCCAAAATGACCCCAAACCTCCTCAAATCCCCCCCGAGTGGCCCCAAAAAGCCCCGAATTTCCACCAAACCTCCCCAAAATGACCCAAAATGACCCGAAATTACCCCAAAATCACCCCAAACCACCCCAAAATCGCCCCAATCTGCGCCCAAATTACCCCAAAATGACCCCAAACCGCCCCAAAATCACCCCAAACCGCCCCAAAATCCCCCCAAACCACCCCAAAATCACCCCAAACCACCCCCAAATCGCCCCAAAATTCCCCCAAACAGCCCCAAAATGACCCAAATCTGCCCCCAAATTACCCCAAACCGCCCCTAAATGACCCCAAATCACCCCAAAAACCCCAATCTGCCCCCAAATTACCCCAAAATGACCCAAAACCCCCCCAAACGATCCCAAACCACCCCAAACCGCCCCAAAATCACCCCAATCTGCCCCCAAATTACCCCAAAATGACCCAAAATGACCTGAAACCACCCCAAAATAACCCCAAATCACCCCAAAATCCCCCCAATCTGCCCCCAAATTACCCCAAAATGACCCAAAATCACCTCAAACCGCCCCTAAAATAACCCCAAACCACCCCAAAATCACCCCAAAATGACCCAAAATCACCCCAAAATGGCACAAACCTCCCCAAAATCCCTCCAAACTGCCCCAAAATCCCCTCAAACTGCCCCAAAATGACCCCAAACCACCTGAAATGACCCCAAACCTCCCCAAAATCCCCCCAAACAGCCCCAAAATCACCTCAAATCACCCAAAAATCACCCCAATCTGCCCCCAAATTACCCCAAAATCACCCAAAAATGATCCCAAACCACCCCAAAATCACCTCAAACCACTCCAAAATCCCCCCATATCACCCCAAAATAACCCCAAAATTACCCCAAAATCCCCCCAAAATGACCCAAAATTACCCCAAACCGCCCCAAAATCCCCCCAAAATGACCCAAAATAACCCCAAACCACCCCAACCCCCCCCAAACCACCCCAAAATCACCTCAAACCTCCCCAAAATCCCCCCAAAATGACCCAAAATCACCCCAAACTGACCCAAAATCCCTCCAAAATGACCCCAAAATCACCTCAAACCGCCCATAAAATAACCCCAAACCACCCCAAAATAACCCCAAACCACCCCAAAATAACCCCAAACCACCCCCAAAATCCGCCCAAACCACCCCAAAATAACCCTAAAATTACCCCAAAATCCGCCCAAACTGACCCAAAATCACCCCAAACCACCCCAAAATCACCTCAAACTGCCCCAAAATCACCCCAAAATCCCCCCAAACCGCCCCAAAATCCCCCAAAACCCACCCAAAATGACCCCAAACCACCCCAAAATGACCCCAAACCTCCCCAAAATGACCCCAAACCGCCCCAAAATCACCCCAAAATGCCCCAAAATCACCCCAAACCACCCCAAAATAACCCCAAACCACCCCCAAAACCCCCCCAAACCACCCCAAAATAACCCCAAACAGCCCCAAAATCACCTCAAATCTCCCCAAACAGCCCCAAAATCACCCCAAACCCACCCAAAATGACCCAAACCCACCCAAAATGACCTAAAATCACCCCAAAATGACCCCAAAATATCCCCAAAATCACCCCAAAAGCACCCCAAAATGACCCCAAATCAACCCAAACCACCCCAAAATCCCCCCAAAATGACCCAAAATGACCCCAAACCACCTCAAAATCACCTCAAACCACCCCAAAATCCCCTCAAACCACCCCAAAATGACCCCAAACCCCCCCAAAATCGCCCCAAACCTCCCCAAAATGACCCCAAATCCCCCCAAAATCACCCCAATCTGCCCCCAAATTACCCCAAAATGACCCAAAATGACCCAAAATCACCCCAAACCACCCCAAAATGACCCCAAACCTCCCCAAAATGACCCCAAACCCCCCCAAACCTCCCCCAACCCCCCACCCCCCCCCCTCGCGGCCCCCAAAAATCCCCGAATTCGCCCCAAACCCGGGTTGGTTTTTTGGGGGCAGCGGCGATGACGTGGCGCCCCCTGGCGGCCCCCGCCGCGACCCTGCTGGGAGCGCTCGCCATTGTCGTCACAGGTGAGGGGGCGGGGCTTCGCCCGGAAGGGGCGGGGCTTGGCCGCACGGGGGCGGGGCTTGGACCCACAGGGGCGGGGCTTGGACCGAAAGGGGCGGGGCTTGAGGGGACAGGGGAGGGGGCGGGGCTTGGTGGGTTTGGGGGCGGTTTGGGGCAATTTTGGGTCATTTTGGGGTGATTTTGGGGATGTTTGGGGGAATTTTGGGGTGATTTTGGGGTATTTTGGGGCAACAGGGTCATTTTGGGTCAGTTTGGGGTCATTTGGGGAGGTTTGGGGGGATTTTGGGGTGGTTTGGGGTAATTTTGGGTCATTTTGGGGTGATTTTGGGGAGGTTTGGGGCGATTTTGGGTCATTTTGGGGTGATTTTGGGGAGGTTTGGGGCGATTTTGGGTCAGTTTGGGGTCATTTTGGGGAGGTTTGGGATGATTTTGGGGTGATTTGGGGTCATTTTGGGGTTATTTTGGAGAGGTTTGGGGTGGTTTTGGGGTGATTTTGGGTCAGTTTGGGGTCATTTTGGGTCATTTTGGGTCATTTTGGGGTAATTTTCAGGTGGTTTGGGATCATTTTGGGGTGATTTTGGGTCAGTTTGGGTGATTTTGGGGTCATTTTGGGGTGATTTTGGGTCAGTTTGGGGTGATTTTGGGGTGATTTTGGGGTGATTTTGGGGGGGTTGGGGTCATTTTGGGTAATTTTGGGTCAGTTTGGGTCAGTTTGGGTCATTTTGGGGTGATTTTGGGTCATTTTGGGGTCATTTTGGGTCAGTTTGGGGTGATTTTGGGGTGGTTTGGGGTAATTTTGGGGAGGTTTGGGGTCATTTTGGGGTGGTTTGGGGTAGTTTGGGGTCATTTTGGGGAGGTTTTGGGGTTATTTTGGGGAGGTTTTGGGGTGATTTTTGGGAGGTTTGGGGTCATTTTGGGGTGATTTTGGGGTAACGGGGTCATTTTGGGAAATTTTGGGGTGATTTTTGGGTGATTTTGGGGTCATTTCGGGTAGTTTGGGGTGATTTTGGGTCAGTTTGGGGTGATTTTGGGTCAGTTTGGGTCATTTTGGGGTGGTTTGGGATCAGTTTGGGGTCATTTTGGGGTGATTTTGGGTCATTTTGGGGTGGTTGGGGGTCATTTTGGGGTGATTTTGGGTGATTTTGGGGTGATTTTGTGTCTTTTTGGGGTCTATTTTGGGTCATTTTGGGGTGATTCTGGGGTGGTTTGGGATCATTTTGGGTGATTTTGGGTCAGTTTGGGGTCATTTTGGGTGATTTTGGGTGGGTTTGAGGCGATTTTGGGTCAGGTTGGGCTCATCTTGGGTCATTTTGGGTCAGTTTGGGGTTTTTTTGGTGGTTTGGGATCATTGTGGGTGGGATTTGGGGTCAGTTTGGGTGATTTTTGGTCAGTTTGGGGTCAATTTTGGGGAGGTTTGGGGTGATTTTGGGTCAGTTTGGGGTCATTTTTGGTGGGTTTGGGGTTATTTTGGGTCAGTTTGTGGTGATTTTGGGTCATTTTGGGGTCATTTTGGGTTGATTTTTGGGTGGTTCGGGATCATTTTGGAGTTATTTTGGGTCATTTTGGGGTGATTTTGGGTCAGTTTGGGTTGATTTTGGGGTTGTTTGGGATCATTTTGGAGTTATTTTGGGTCAGTCTGGGGTGATTTTGGGGCGGTTTGGGGTCATTTTGGGGAGGTTTGGGGGAATTTTGGGGTGGTTTGGGATCATTTTGGGTGGTTTGGGTTATTTTTGGGTGATTTTGGGTCATTTTGGGGTCAATTTTGGGTCATTTTGGGTTGATTTTGGGGTGGTTTGGCGTCAGTTTGGGGTGATTTTGGGTCATTTTGGGGTGATTTTGGGTCAGTTTGGGTCATTTTGGGGTGATTTTGGGGTGGTTTGTGGTGATTTTTGGTCAGTTTGGGGTTATTTTGAGGAGGTTTGAGGCGATTTTGGATCATTTTGGGTCATTTTGGGTTGATTTTTGGGTGGTTTGGGATCATTTTGGGGTCATTTTGGGTGATTTTGGGTCAGTTTGGGGTGATTTTGGGGTGGTTTTGGGGTCACGGGGGGTCACGGGGGGTCACGGGGGGTCACGGGGGGGTCACGGGGGGTCACTGGGGGCTGATTTTGGGGCGGTTTGGGGTCAGTTTGGGGTGATTTTGGGGTGGTTTGGGGTCATTTTTGGTGGGATTTGGGGTGATTTGGGGTCATTTTGGGGTGGTTTGGGATCAGTTTGGGGTGATTTTGGGTCAGTTTGGGGTGATTTTGGGTGATTTTAGGTCAGTTTGGGGTCAATTTTGGGTCGGTTTGGGGTGATTTTGGGTCGGTTTAGGGTTATTTTGGGTCAGTTTGGGTCATTTTTGAGTCATTTCGGGGTGGTTTGGGGTCATTTTTGGTGGGATTTGGGGTGATTTTGGGTCAGTTTGGGATCATTTTGGGTGGGTTTTGGGGTCATTTTGAGTGATTTTGGGTCAGTTTTGGGTCATTTTGGGTCAGTTTGGGGTGATTTTGGGGTGGTTTTGGGGTGGTTTTGGGTCACGGGGGGGTCACAGGTGTCCCTTTGTGTCCCCCCCCAGCCCTGCAGGTGACAGGTGACACCCGGGTCGTTGGGGGCGGGGCCTGTGCCCCCCACTCCCAGCCCTGGCAGGGGTCACGGGGGGGTCACGGGGGGGTCACGGGGGGGGTCACGGGGGGTCACGGGGGGGCTGATTTTGGGGTGGTTGGGGTCAGTTTGGGGTGATTTTGGGGTGATTTTGGGGAGGTTTGAAGCGATTTGGGGTCATTTTGGGTCAGTTTGGGTTGATTTTGGGGTGGTTTGGGATCATTTTGGGGTGATTTTTGGGTTATTTTGGGGTGATTTGGGGTGGGTTTGGGGTCATTTTGGGGTTATTTTGGGTCAGTTTGGGGTGATTTTGGGTCAATTTGGGGTTATTTTGAGGTGGTTTGGGGTCAGTTTGGGTGATTTTGGGTCATTTTGGGTTGATTTTTCGGTGGTTTGGGATCATTTTGGGGTCATTTTGGGTGATTTTGGGTCAGTTTGGGGTCGTTTTGGGTGGGATTTGGGGTCATTTCGGGTGATTTTGGGTGGGTTTGATGCGATTTTGGGTCAGTTTGGGGTGGTTTTGGGGTGGGTTTTGGGTCACGGGGGGGTCACGGGGGGGTCACGGGGGGGTCATTGACACCTGTCCTGTCCCCCCCCAGCCCTGCAGGTGACAGGTGACACCCGGGTGGTCGGGGGCGGGGCCTGTGCCCCCCACTCCCAGCCCTGGCAGGGGTCACGGGGGGTCACGGGGGGGTCACGGGGGGTCACGGGGGGGGTCACGGGGGGTTGATTTTGTGGTGGTTTGGGGTGATTTTGGGTCATTTTGGGGTGGTTTGGGGTCATTTTGGGGTTATTTTGGGTCAGTTTGGGGGGATTTGGGGTTGATTTTGGGTCAGTTTGGGGTCATTTTGGGGTGGTTTGGGTCATTTTGGGGTTATTTTTGGTCAGTTTGGGGTGATTTGGGGTGGTTTGGGGTCATTTGGGGTTATTTTGGGTCAGTTTGGGGTCATTTTGGGGTGATTTTGGGGTGGTTTGGGATCATTTTGGGGTGGTTTTGGGTCAGTTTGGGGTGATTTTGGGTGGGTTTTGGGTCACGGGGGGTCACGGGGGGGTCACTCACCCCTGTCCCCGTGTCCCCCCAGTTTGTCCCGTGTGGGGTGACACCCGTGTCGTTGGGGGCGGGGCCTGTGCCCCCCACTCCCAGCCCTGGCAGGCCGCCGTGCTCGACATGTTCAAGCTCTACTGCGGGGGGGTCCTGGTGGGCCCCCAGTGGGTGGTGACGGCGGCGCATTGCACCACCCCCGGGTAAGAGAGAACGGCCCCAAAATAGCCCCAAAATCGGCCCAAAATCTGGCTCAAAATATCCCCGAAATGACCCCAAAATAACCCCAAAAAACAGACTCGAAATAACCCAAAATAACCCAAAAAAACCCCAAAATAACCCCAAAATAACCCCAAAAAAGGGACCCAAACTGACCCAAAATAACCCCAAAATAACCTCAAAAAATGGACCCAAAATAACCTAAAATGACCCCGAAATAACCCCAAAATAACCCCAAAAAACTGACCCGAAATAACCCAAAATAACCCCAAAATAACCCCAAAATAACCTCAAAAAATGGACCCAAAGTAACCCAAAATGACCCTGAAATAACCCCAAAATAACCCCAAAAAACTGACCCGAAATAACCCAAAATAACCTAAAATAAGTAACATAAAATAACCCAAAATAACCCCAAAATGACCCCAAATAATCCAACCCCCATTGCACCACCCCCGGGTAAGAGAAAACACCCCAAAATAACCCAAAATCACCCCAAAATATCCCCAAAATCTGACTCAAAATATCCCCAAAATAACCTCAAAATAACCCTGAAATACCCACAAAATCTGACCATAAATAACCCAAAATAACCCAAAATAACCCCAAAAAATTGACCCAAAATAACCCCAAAAAAGGACACAAAGTAACCTAAAATAAATAACATAAATAACCCCCAAATAACCCAAAAGAACCCCAAAAATTGACCCAAAATAACCCCAAAAACTGACTCAAAATAACCCCAAAATAACCCCAAAAAAAACCCAAAATAACCCCAAAAAATGGACCCCAAATAATCCAAAATAACCTCAAAATAACCCCCAAAAATGGACCCAAATTAACCCAAAAGAACCCCAAAAGAACCCCCAAAAGTGGACCCCAAATAACCCAAAAGAACCCCAAAAAACCCCAAAATAACCCCAAAAAATGGACCCCAAATAACCCAAAAGAACACCAGAAAATGGACCCAAAATGACCCTGAAATAACCTCAAAATAACCCCAAAAAACTGACCTGAAATAACCCAAACTATCCCCAAAATAACCCCAAAATAACCCCAAAAAATGGACCCAAAATAACCCCAAAGAACGGACACAAAATGACCTAAAATAAATAACCTAAAATAACCCAAAGTAACCCCAAAAATTGACCCAAAATAACCCCAAACACTGATTCAAAATATCCCCAAAATAACCTCAAAATAACCACAAAATATCCCCAAAATGACCCTGAAATAACCCCAAAATAACCCCAAAAAACTGACCCGAAATAACCCAAAATAACCTCAGAATAACCCCAAAATAACCTCAAAAAATGGACCCAAAATAACCTGAAATGACCCTGAAATAACCCCAAAATAACCCCCAAAAATTGACCCAAAGTAACCCCAAAAAACGGACCCCAAATAACCCAAAGGAACCACAAAATATCCCCAAAATAACCCCCAAAAATGGACACAAAATAACCTAAAATTAATAACATAAAATAACCCAAAGTAACCCCAAAAAGTGACCCAAAATAACCCCCAAAACTGACCCAAATTTAAACCCAAAATGACCCTGAAATAACTCCAAAATAACCACAAAAAATGGACCCAAAATAACCCAAAAGAACCCCCAAATAACCTAAAATAAATAACATAAAATAACCCAAAATGACCCAAAAATGACCCCCAAATCTGACTCAAAATATCCCCAAAAGAACCCCAAAATAGCCCCCAAAACTGACCCAAAATTACCCAAAATAACCCCAAAATAACCCCAAAAAACGGACCCAAAATATCCCTGAAATAACCTCAAAATAACCCCAAAAACCTGACCATAAATAACCCAAAATGACCCCAAAATAACCCCAAAAAACTGACCCAAAGTAGACCAAAATAACCCAAAATGACCTAAAATAAATAACATAAAATAACCCAAAATAACCCTCAAATCAGACTCAAAATAACCCCAAAAAACTGACCTGAAATAACCCAAAATAACCCCAAAATAACCATAAAAAACTGACCCAAAATAATCCAAAATAACCTCAAAATAACCACAAAATAACCTCAAAATAACCCCAAAAAACTGACCCAAAATAGCCCCAAAAAATGGACCCAAAATAACCCAAAATAACCCCAAAAAACTGACCCAAAATAACCCAAAACAACCCCAAAAAATGGACCCAAAATAACCCCAAATAACCCCAAAATAACCCCAAAATAACCCCAAAATAACCCAAAATAACCCCAAAAACCTGACCCGAAATAACCCCAAATAACCCCAAATAACCCCAAAATGACCCCAAAATGACCAAAAATGACCCCAAACTGGGGTCACCTGGGGCCCTTTGTGGTCACCTGGGGGTCACCTCATGGTCCCCTCCTGGTCATCTGGGTCCTCTAATGGTCACCTTGGCCACCTCCTGGCCACCTTGGCCACCTCGTGTTCACCTGGGTCACCCCATGGACATCTGGCCACCTCCTGGTCACCTTGGCCACCTCCTGGTCACCTTGGCCACCTCAAGGTCACCTCCTGGTCACCTCATCAACATCTGATCACCTTGTGGTCACCTTGGCCACCTCGTGGTCACTTTGTGGTCACCTTGGCCACCTCCTGATCCCCTTGGCCATCTCCTGGTCACCTTGGTCACCTCCAGATCCCCTTGGCCACCTCGTGGTCATCTTTGTGACCTCCTGGTCACCTGTGTCCTCTAATGGTCACCTGGGTCCTCTCCTGGTCATCTGGGTCACCTCCTGGTCACCTGGGTCACTTCTTGGTCACCTTGGTCACCTCCTGGTCACCTCCTGCTCACCTGGGTCCTCTAATGGTCACCTGGTCACCTCCTGGCCACCTTGGCCACCTCGTGTTCACCTGGGTGACCCCATGGACATCTGGCCACCTCCTGGTCACCTCGACCACCTCGTGGTCACTTTGTGGTCACCTGGTCACCCCATAGACATCTGGTCACCTTGTGGTCACCCTGGCCACCTCCTGATCCCCTTGGCCACCTCCTGGTCACCTGGGTCACCTCCTGGTCACCTGGGTCATCTCCTGGCCACCTTGGTCACCTCCTGGTCACCTTGGCCACCTCATGGTCATCTGGGTCACCCCATGGACATCTGGTCACCTTGTGGTCACCTTGGCCACCTCCTGGTCACCTTGGCCACCTCAAGGTCACCTCCTGGTCACCTCATCAATATCTGATCACCTTGTGGTCACCCTGACCACCTCGTGGTCACTTTGTGGTCACCTTGGCCACCTCCTGATCCCCTTGGCCATCTCCTGGTCACCTGGTCACCCCATAGACATCTGGTCACCTTGTGGTCACCTTGGCCACCTCCTGATCCCCTTGGCCACCTCGTGGTCACCTGGGTGACCCCATGGACATCTGGTCACCTCGTGGTCACCTGGGTCACCTCCTGGTCACTTGGGTCACCTCATGGTCCCCTCCTGGTCATCTGGGTCCCCTAATGGTCACCTTGGTCACCTCCTGGTCACCTTGGCCACCTCATGGTCACCTGGTCACCTCCTGCTCACTTTGGCCACCTCCTACTCACTTTGGCCACCTCCTGCTCGCCTTGACCCCCTCGTGGTCACCTGGTGGTCACTCTTGCCCCCCCCCCCGGCAGGGTGACCACGGTGGCGCTGGGCAAGCACCGGCTGTCCGGGCGCGAGGCCGGCGAGGAGGGGGGCATGGTGGCCAAGGGGGGGTCACCTGGGTCCTCTAATGGTCACCTGGTCACCTCCTGGTCACCTGGGTCCCCTAATGGTCACCTGGTCACCTCCTGGTCACCTGGCTCCTCTAATGGTCACCTGGGTCCTCTAATGGTCATCTGGGTCACCTCCTGGTCACCTGGTCACCTCCTGGTCACCTTGGGGTCACCTGGGTCCTTTCCTGGTCACCTTGGCCACCTCCTGGTCACTATGGTCAGCTCATGGACATCTGGGTCACCTCCTGGTCACCTTGGTCACCTCGTGGTCACCTTGGCCAGCTCCTGCTCACCTTGGCCACCTCCTGGTCACCTTGGTCACCTTGTGGTCATCTGGGTCACCCCGTGGACATCTGATCACCTTGTGGTCACCTTGGCCACCTCCTGGTCACCTGGTCACCTCCTGGCCACCTTGACCATCTCCTGGTCACCTGGTCACCTCCTGCTCACTTTGGCCACCTCCTGCTCACTTTGGCCACCTCCTGGTCACCTTGGCCACCTCGTGGTCACTGGTGGTCACTCTTGCCCCCCAGGGTGACCACGGTGGCGCTGGGCAAGCACCGGCTGTCCGGGCGCGAGGCCGGCGAGGAGCGGGGCATGGTGGCCAAGGGGGGGTCACCTGGGTCCTCTAATGGTCACCTGGTCACCTCCTGGTCACCTGGGTCCTCTAATGGTCACCTGGTCACCTCCTGGCCACTTTGGTCACCTCATGGTCACCTGGTCACCTCCTGGTCACTTTGGGGTCACCTGGGTCCTTTCCTGGTCACCTTGGCCATGAGGTCACCTGGGTCACCTCCTGGTCACTTTGGCCACCTCCTGGTCACTTGGGTCACCTCATGGTCCCCTCCTGGTCATCTGGGTCCTCTAATGGTCACCTTGGCCACCTTCTGACCACCTGGGTCACCTCCTGGTCACCATGGTCACCTTGGCCACCTCCTGATCCCCTTGGCCATCTCCTGGCCACCTTGGCCACCTCCTGGCCACCTTGGCCATCTCCTGGTCACCTGGCCACCTCCTGCTCACTTTGGCCACCTCCTGGTCACCTCGACCACCTCGTGGTCACCTGGTGGTCACTCTTGCCCCCCCCCAGGGTGACCACGGTGGCGCTGGGCAAGCACCGGCTGTACGGGCGCGAGGCCGGCGAGGAGCGGCGCATGGTGGCCAAGCGGGTGCCCCACCCGGACTACGACGCGTCCACCAAGGACAACGACATCATGATGCTCAAGCTCCTGGCTCCGGCCGCCCTGTCCGAGCGCGTCCGGCCCATCCCCGTGGCCTCCTGCCTGCCCCGGCCCGGCACCGCCTGCGTCACCTCGGGGTGGGGGGCCACCACCTCGCCGGAAGGTAGCCCACGGCGGGGGCTTGGGGGGGGTCTGGGAGGGGGGTTTGTGGTCATTTGGGGCACCTCGTGGTCACCTCGTGGTCATCCGGGGCACCTTGTGGTCGTTTGGTTCATCTGGGTCCTTTCCTGGTCACCTTGTGGTCATCTGGGTCTCCTCATGGTCATCTGGGCACCTTGTGGTCATCTGGGTCCTCATCTGGTCACCTTGTGGTCATTTGGGCACCTCTTGGTCTTCTGGGTCACCTCATGGTCATCTGGGTTCTCACCTGGTCCTCTCATGGTCACCTGGGCCAGCTAATGGTCATCTGAGTCAGCTCCTGGTCATCTGGGTCTCCTCATGGTCACCTGGGTCACCTCCTGGTCATCTGGGTCCTCATCTGGCCACCTTGTGGTCATTTGGGCACCTCTTGGTCTTCTGGGTCACCTCATGGTCATCTGGGCACCTCGTGGTCACCTCACGGTCCTCTGGGCACCTGGGTCTCCTCGTGGTCATCTGGGTCTCCTCGTGGTCATCTGGGCACCTTGTGGTCATCTGGGTCCTCATGGTCACCTGGGTCCTCATGGTCACCTGGGTCTCCTCCTGGTCATCTGGGGCACCTCGTGGTCACCTTGTGGTCATCTGGGGCACCTCGTGGTCGTTTGGTTCATCTGGGTCCTCGCCTGGTCACCTTGTGGTCATCTGGTCTCCTCCTGGTCATCTGGGTCACCTCATGGTCACCTGGTCATTTGGGTCCTCACATGGTCACCTTCTGGTCACCTGGTCACCTCCTGGTCATCTGGGGCACCTCGTGGTCATTTGGTTCATCTGGGTCCTCACCTGGTTGTCTTGTGGTCACCTGGGTCCTTTCCTGGTCACCTCCTGGTCATCTGGGGCACCTCGTGGTCGTTTGGTTCATCTGGGTCCTTTCCTGGTCACCTTGTGGTCATCTGGTCTCCTCCTGGTCATCTGGTCACCTCGTGGTCACTTGGTCATTTGGGTCCTCGCCTGGTCACCTCATGGTCATCTGGGTCTCCTCATGGTCATCTGGGCACCTTGTGGTCATCTGAGTCATTTTCCGGTCATCTGGGTCCTCATCTGGTCACCTTGTGGTCATCTGGGCACCTCTTGGTCTTCTGGGTCACCTCATGGTCATCTGGGTTCTCACCTGGTCACCTCATGGTCACCTGGGCCAGCTAATGGTCATCTGAGTCAGCTCCTGGTCATCTGGGTCTTTTTTTGGTCATCTTCTGGTCACCTGGGTCTTCTGGTGGTCACCCGGTCACCTTGTGGTCATCTGGGCACCTCTTGGTCATCTGGGTCTCCTCATGGTCATCTGGGTCCTTTCCAGGTCACCTCATGGTCATCTGGGTTCTCACCTGGTCATCTCACGGCCATCTGGTCACCTCATGGTCATCTGGGTCACCTCATGGTCATCTGGTCATTTGAGTCCTCACCTGGTCGCCTTGTGGTCATCTGGGTCCTTTCCTGGTCATCTCACGGCCATCTGGTCACCTCATGGTCATCTGGGTCTCCTCATGGTCATCTGGCCACCTCATGGTCATCTGGCCACCTTGTGGTCATCTTGTGGTCGTTTGGGTTCTCACCTGGTCACCTCGTGGTCATCTGGGTCACCTCGTGGTCATCTGGTCATTTGAGTCCTTACCTGGTCACCTTGTGGTCATTTGGGTCCTTTCCTGGTCATCTTGTGGTCATCTGGGCACCTTATGGTCACCTGGTTCTTCTCGTGGTCATCTGGTCACCTCCTGGTCATCTGGGTCCTCATCTGGTCACCTTGTGGTCATCTGGGCACCTCGTGGGCATCTCGTGGTCATTTGGGTTCTTACCTGGTCACCTCATGGTCATCTGGGTCTCCTCGTGGTCATCTGGCCACCTCATGGTCATTTGGCCACCTTGTGGTCATCTTGTGGTCGTTTGGGTTCTCACCTGGTCATCTCATGGCCATCTGGGGCACCTCCTGGTCATCTGGGTCAGCTCATGGTCATCTGGTCATTTGGGTCCTCACCTGGTCACCTCTTGGTCACCTGGTCACCTCATGGTCATCTGGTCACCTCCTGGTCATCTGGGCACTTCGTGGGCACCTTGTGGTCATTTGGGTTCTTATCTGGTCGCCTCGTGGTCATCTGGGCACCTCATGGTCATCTGGGCACCTCATGGTCATCTGGGTCACCTCCTGGTCATCTGGGTCAGCTCATGGTCATCTGGGTCCTTTCCTGGTCACTCTATGGTCATCTGGGTCTTGTGATGGTCACCTGGACCAACTTGTGGTCATCTGGGTCCTTTCCTGGTCACTCCATGGTCACCTGGGTCACCTTCTGGTCATCTGGGTCCTTTCCTGGTCACCTGGGTCACCTCCTGGTCTCCGGGTCACCCTCTGGTCATCTGGGTCATCTCCTGGTCATCTGGGTCACCTTGTGGTCATCTGGGTTCTTTCCTGGTCATCTGGGTCTTGTCATGGTCACCTGGGTCATCTCCTGGTCATCTGGGTCACCTTGTGGTCATCTGGTTCCTTTCCTGGTCACTCTCTGGTCATCTTGGTCATCTCCTGGTCACCTGGATCACCTTTGGTCACCTGGGTCATCTTGTGGTCACCTGGGTCACCTTCTGGTCATCTGGGTCCTTTCCTGGTCACCTGGGTCACCTCCTGGTCTCCGGGTCACCCTCTGGTCATCTGGGTCCTTTCCTGGTCACTCCATGGTCACCTGGGTCACCTCCTGGTCATCTGGGTCACCTTGTGGTCATCTGTGTCACCTCCTGGTCACCTGGGTCCTTTCCTGGTCACTCTCTGGTCATCTGGGTCACCTCAAGGTCATCTGGGTCACCTTGTGGTCATCTGGGTCCTTTCCTGGTCACTCTCTGGTCACCTGGGTCATCTCCTGGTCATCTGGGTCACCTTGTGGTCATCTGGGTCATCTTGTGGTCATCTGGGTCACCTCCTGGTCTCCGGGTCACCCTCTGGTCATCTGGGTTCTTTCCTGATCACTCTCTGGTCACCTGGGTCATCTCCTGGTCATCTGGATCACCTTGTGGTCATCTGGGTCCTTTCCTGGTCATCTGGGCCTTGTCATGGTCATCTGGCTCAGCTTGTGGTCACCTGGATCACCTTGTGATCACCTGGGACATCTTGTGGTCATCTGGGTCATCTCCTGGTCACTCTCTGGTCATCTGGGTCATCTCCTGGTCATCTGGGTCCTTTCCTGGTCACTCTCTGGTCATCTGGGTCATCTCCTGGTCATCTGGGTCATCTCCTGGTCATCTGGGTCATCTTGTGGTCATCTGGGTCACCTCCTGGTCTCCGGGTCCTTTTCTGGTCACTCTCTGGTCACCTGGGTCATCTCCTGGTCATCTGGGTCACCTCCTGGTCACCTCCTGGTCATCTGGTCACCTTGTGGTCATCTGGGTCCTTTCATGGTCATCTGGGTCACCTCCTGGTCTCTGGGTCATCTCCTGGTCATCTGGGTCACCTCCTGGTCACCTCCTGGTCATCTGGTCACCTTGTGGTCATCTGGGTCCTTTCCTGGTCACCTGGACCACCTTGTGGTCATCCAGCTCTTTTCCTGGTCACTCCACATCCCCCCTTGTCCCCCCATGACCCCTGACCCCTCACCCTTCCCCCTCCACCTCCCCTCCACCCCTCGACCCGGGGGCGTGTCCCCCCGGGCTGGGCGTGTCCTGGGCGTGTCCTGGGCGTGTCCTGACCCCGTTTCCGGTGTCCAGTGACCTACCCCGAGGTCCTCCAGTGCGTCAACGTCACCCTCTTCTCGGTCATCTCGTGGTCATCTGGGTCACCTTGTGGTCATCTGGCTCCTTTCCTGGTCACTCTCTGGTCATCTGGGTCACCTTCTGGTCACCTGGATCACCTTGTGGTCATCTGGGTCCTTTCCTGGTCACTCTATGGTCACCTGGGTCACCTTCTGGTCATCTGGGTCACCTTGTGGTCATCCGGCCCCTTTCCTGGTCACTCTCTGGTCATCTGGGTCACCTTCTGGTCATCTGGGACACCTTCTGGTCATCTGGGTCACCTCCTGGTCACCTGGGTCACCTCCTGGTCATCTGGGTCATCTCCTGGTCACCTCATGGTCATCTGGTCACCTCATGGTTACTTGGGTCACCTTATGGTCATCTGGGTCACTTCATGGTCATCTGGGTCCTTTTCTGGTCACTCTCTGGTCTTCTGGATCACCTTGTGGTCATCTGGGTCCTTTCCTGGTCACTCTGGTCATCTGGGTCATCTCCTGGTCATCTGGTTCCTTTCCTGGTCACTCCATGGTCATCTGGTCACCTTGTGGTCACCTGGGTCACCCTGTGGTCATCTGGGTCCTTTCGTGGTCATCTGGGTCACCTCCTGGTCACCTGGACCACCTTGTGGTCATCCGGCTCCTTTCCTGGTCACTCTCTGGTCATCTGGGTCATCTCCTGGTCACCTGGACCACCTCCTGGTCATCCGGCTCCTTTCCTGGTCACTCCTTGTCCCCCCTTGTCCCCCCATGACCCCCTGACCTCCAACCCCCCACCCTTCCCCCTCCACCTCCCCTCCACCCCTCGACCCTGGGGCGTGTCCAGGGCGTGTCCCTGGGCGTGTCCTGACCCCGTTTCCGGTGTCCAGTGACCTACCCCGAGGTCCTCCAGTGCGTCAACGTCACCCTCTTCTCGGCGGCCGAGTGCCGGACCTTCTACCCCGGCTCCATCACGGCCAACATGGTCTGCGCCGGCAACGCCCGCGGCGGGCAGGACTCCTGCCAGGTGAGGCCACGCCCACCCCCTCCCGGGGCGGGGCAGGGGCGGGGCGGGGCGGGGCCGGGGGCACGTGGGGTGGAGTCACTTGGGGGTCACGTGGTCACCTCAGGGACGTCTGGGCACCTCCTGGTCACCTGGGGGTCATGTGGTCACCTGGGGGTCACCTGGTCACCTCGTGGTCACCTGGACACCTTATGGTCACCTGGGTCACCTCCTGGTCACCTGGACACCTTATGGTCACTTGGGGTCACCTGGGTCACCTCCTGGTCACCTGGACACCTTATGGTCACTTGGGGTCACCTGGGTCACCTCATGGTCACCTGGGGGTCACCTGGGTCACCCCATGGTCACTTGGGGTCACCTGGGTCACCTCATGGTCACCTGGGTCATCTCGTGGTCACATTGGTCACCTCCTGGTCACCTGGGGGTCACCTGGTCACCTCATGGACATCTGGTCACCTTGTGGTCACCTGAGTCCCCTCATGGTCACCTTGGTCACCTCATGGTCACCTGGGGGTCACCTTGGTCACCTCATGGTCATCTGGACACCTTATGGTCACCTGGGGGTCACCTGGGTCACCTCGTGGTCACCTCATGGTCACCTGGGGGTCATGTGGTCACCTCACGGACGTCTGGTTACCTCGTGGTCACCTGGGTCACCTTCATGGTCACCTCATGGTCACCTTGGTGTCCTCATGGACATCTGGTCACCTCCTGGTCACCTGGGGGTCATGTGGTCACCTGGGGGTCACCTGGTCACCTGGGGGTCACCTGGTCACCTCCTGGACATCTGGTCACCTCCTGCCCACCTGGGTCCCATCCTGGCCACCTGGGTCACCTCCTGGTCACCTGGACACCTTATGGTCACCTGGGGGTCACCTGGGTCACTTCATGGTCACCTCCTGGTCACCTGGGGGTCATGTGGTCACCTCACGGACGTCTGGTTACCTCGTGGTCACCTTATGGTCACCTGGGGGTCACCTTGGTCACCTCATGGTCACCTGGACACCTCATGGTCACCTGGGGGTCACCTGGTCACCTCGTGGTCACCTGGTCATCTCCTGGTCACCTGGACACCTTATGGTCACCTGGGGGTCACCTGGGTCATCTCATGGTCACCTGGTCACCTCCTGGTCACCTGGACACCTTATGGTCACCTGGGGGTCATGTGGTCACCTCATGGTCACCTGGGTCACCTCATGGTCACCTGGACACCTCCTGGTCACCTGGGGGTCACCTTGGTCATCTCATGGTCATCTGGTCACCTCCTGGTCACATTGGTCACCTCATGGTCACCTGGGGGTCATGTGGTCACCTCACGGACATCTGGTCACCTCCTGGCCACCTGGGTCACCTTATGGTCACCTGGGGGTCACCTTGGTCACCTCATGGTCACCTTGTGGTCACCTGGGTCACTTGGGTCACCTCCTAGTCACATTGGTCACCTCCTGGTCACCTGGGGGTCATGTGGTCACCTCATGGTCACCTTGGTCACCTCCTGGGCACCTGGGTCACCTCATGGTCACCTGGGGGTCATGTGGTCACCTCACGGACATCTGGTCACCTCATGGTCACCTGGGGGTCACCTGGGTCACCTCATGGTCACATTGGTCACCTCATGGTCACCTTGGTCACCTCCTGGTCACCTGGGGGTCACCTCGTGGTCACTGGTCACCTCATGGTCACCTCCTAGTCACCTTGGTCACCTCGTGGTCACCTGGTGGCCAACGAGGTCAACTCTGACTCCCTTGACCTCTCAACCTCCCCCAACCCCCAAAACTCCACCCGGGGTGACCTCCCGAGGTGACCTCCCGGGGTGACCTCCCGGGGTGACGTCCGGCCGTGTGGTCACCTTGGTCACCTCTTGGTCACCTTGGTCATCTCCTGGGCACTTGGGTCACCTTCATGGTCACCTGGGGGTCATGTGGTCACCTCATGGTCACCTTGGTCACCTCATGGTCACCTCGTGGTCACCTGGGTCACTTGGGTCACCTCCTAGTCACCTTGGTCACCTCCTGGTCACCTGGGGGTCACCTGGTCACCTCATGGTCACCTTGGTCACCTCATGGTCACCTGGGGGTCACCTCGTGGTCACTGGTCATCTCCTGGTCACCTTGTGGCCACCTGGGTCACTTGGGTCACCTCCTAGTCACATTGGTCACCTCCTGGTCACCTTGTGGTCACCTGGGTCACCTCATGGTCACCTTGGTCACCTCCTGGGCACCTGGGTCACCTCATGGTCGCCTGGGGGTCATGTGGTCACCTCACGGACATCTGGTCACCTCATGGTCACCTGGGGGTCACCTGGGTCACCTCATGGTCACCTTGGTCACCTCCTGGTCACCTGGTGGCCAACGAGGTCAACTCTGACTCCCTTGACCTCTCAACCTCCCCCAACCCCCAAAACTCCACCCGGGGTGACCTCCCGGGGTGACCTCCCGAGGTGACCTCCGGTGACCTCCCAGGGTGACCTCCCGGGGTGACGTCCGGCCGTGTGGTCACCTTGGTCACCTCTTGGTCACCTTGGTCATCTCCTGGGCACTTGGGTCACCTTCATGGTCACCTGGGGGTCATGTGGTCACCTCATGGTCACCTTGGTCACTTCATGGTCACTTCATGGTCACCTTGGTCACCTCAAGGTCACCTTGGTCACCTCACGGTCACCTCCTAGTCACATTGGTCACCTCATGGTCACCTGGGGGTCATGTGGTCACCTCCTGGTCACCTCCTGGTCACCTTGTGGTCACTGGTCACCTCCTGGTCACCTTGGTCACCTCATGGTCACCTTGGTCACCTCCTAGTCACACTGGTCACCTCGTGGTCACCTGGTGGCCAACGAGGTCACCGACGACTCCCTTGACCTCTCAACCTCCCCCAACCCCCAAAACTCCACCCGGGGTGACCTCCCGGGGTGACCTCCTGAGGTGACCTCCCGAGGTGACCTCCCGGGGTGACCTCCCGGGGTGACCTTCCGGGGTGACCTCCTGAGGTGACCTCCCGAGGTGACCTCCCGGGGTGACGTCCGGTGACCTCCCGAGGTGACCTCCCGAGGTGACCTCCCGGGGTGACGTCCGGTGACCTCCCGAGGTGACCTCCCGAGGTGACCTCCCAGGGTGACCTCCTGGGGTGACGTCCGGCCACATGGTCACCTTGGTCACCTCCTGGTCACCTGGGTCATCTCCTGGGCACTTGGGTCACCTTCATGGTCACCTGGGGGTCATGTGGTCACCTCATGGTCACCTTGGTCATTTCATGGTCACTTCATGGTCACCTTGGTCACCTCACGGTCACCTCCTAGTCACATTGGTCACCTCATGGTCACCTGGGGGTCATGTGGTCACCTCCTGGTCACCTCCTGGTCACCTTGTGGTCACTGGTCACCTCCTGGTCACCTTGGTCACCTTGTGGTCACCTTGGTCATCTCCTGGGACTTGGGTCACCTCCTGGTCACCTGGTGGCCAATGAGGTCACCGACGACTCCCTTGACCTCTCAACCTCCCCCAACCCCCAAAACTCCACCCGGGGTGACCTCCGGTGACCTCCCGGGGTGACCTCCCGAGGTGACCTCCCGGGGTGACCTCCCGAGATGACCTCCCGGGGTGACCTCCTGGGGTGACCTCTGGCCGCGTGTCCACCCCCCCCAGGGCGACTCCGGGGGTCCCCTGGTGTGCGGGGGGACCCTGCAGGGCATCGTGTCGTGGGGGATGGAGCGCTGCGGTCAGCCCCGGCGCCCCGGCGTCTACACCAAGGTCTGCCGCTACGCCCGCTGGATCCGCGACACCATGAGGGACAACTAGAGGGGGTCAAGGGGCAGAGGTCACCTCCGGGGTCACCGCCGGGGTCACCTGGAGGTGGCCGGAGGGATGGGAGGGGCGTGGGGAGGGGCGTGGCCGCGGGGATATTAAAGATGGTCGGTGGCAAAGCGGGTCGTTCTTTGGCGCCGGGGGTCATCGGGGGTCATCGGGGGTCATTGGGGGGCAGCAGGGGGCAGCGGGGGTCATTGGGGGTCATCAGGAATCATCAGGGGTCATCAGGGGTCATTGAGGGTCATTGGGGGACACCAGGGGTCATCAGGGGTCATAAAGAGTCATCAGGGGTCATCAAGAGTCATCGGGGTCATCAGGAGTCATCAGGGGTCATCAATGTCCACCAAGGGTCATCAGGGGTCATCAGGGTTCATCAATGTCCACCAAGGGTCATCAGGGGTCATCAGGGGTCATCTATGTCCACCAGGGGTCATCGGGGTCATCAGGGGTCATCAACAGTCATCAGGAGTCATAAAGAGTCATTGGGGGCCATCAGGGGTCATTGGGGTCACCAGGGGTCACCAGGGGTCACCGGGGTCTCCCCCAAGGTCTGCCGCTACGCCCGCTGGATCCGAGACACCATGAGGGACAACTAGAGGGGGTCAAGGGGCAGAGGTCACCTCCGGGGTCACCTCCGGGGTCACCTCTGGGGTCACTGGAGGGGTCACCAGGGGTAGGGGAGGGGCGTGGCCGCGGGGATATTAAAGATGGTCGGTGGCAAAGCGGGTCGTTCTTTGGCGCCGGGGGTCATCGGGGGTCATCGGGGGTCATTGGGGGGCAGCAGGGGGCAGCGGGGGTCATTGGGGGTCATCAGGGGTCATAAAGAGTCATCAGGGTCATTGGGGGTCATCAGGGGTCATCAGGGGTCATAAAGAGTCATCAAGAGCCATCAGGGGTCATTGGGGGTCGTTGGGGGTCATAAAGAGTCATCAGGGGTCATTGGGGGTCATCGGGGCATCAGGGGTCATCAGGAGTCAGCGGGGGTCATCAGGAGTCATAAAGAGTTATCGGGCGTCATCAGGGGTCATTGGGGGTCATCAGGGTCATCAGGGGTCATTGGGGGTCACCAGGGGTCACCAGGGGTCATCAGAGGTCATAAAGAGTCATCAGGGGTCATTGGGGGTCACCAGCGGTCATCAGGTGTCTTCAGGGGTCATCAGGTGTCTTCAGGGGTCATCAGGGGTCATCAGGGGTCATAAAGAGTCATCAGGGGTCATCAGGGGTCATCAGGGGTCACCAGAGGTCATTGGGGGTCATTGGGGGCTATCAGGGGTCACCAGGGGTCATTGGGGGTCATCAAGTGTCATCGGGGTCATCAGGGGTTATCAGGGGTCATTGGGGGTCATCGGGGTCATCACAGTCATAAAGAGTCATCAGAGGTCATTGGGGGTCATCAGGGGTCATCAAGAGTCATCGGGGTCATCAAGAGTCACCAGGGGTCATCAGGGGTCATTGGGGGTCATCAGGAGTCATCGGGGTCATCAGGAATCATCAGGAGCCACTAGGGTCATCAGGGGTCATCAGGGGTCATCCATGTCCACCAGGGGTCACCAGGGGTCAGTGGAGGTCATAAAGAGTCATCAGGGGTCATCAGGGGCCATTGGGGGTCACCAGGGGTCATTGGGGGTCATCAGGAGTCATCGGGGTCATCAAGAGTCATCAGGGGTCATCAGGGGTCATCAAGGGCCACCAGGGGTCATAAACTAAAATAAAAAATATATATAAATATATTTGCACTTAAATGCAATTAAAATGTGCAATTTCACAGGGAAAGGGAACAAAACTAAAATAAAATATAAATATATATAAATATATTTGCACTTCTAGGCAATTAAAATGTGCAATTTCACAGGGAAAGGGAACAAAACTAAAATAAAATATAAATATATATAAATATATTTGCACTTCTAGGCAATTAAAATGTGCAATTTCACAGGGAAAGGGAACAAAACTAAACTAAAATATAAATATATATAAATATATTTGCACTTCTAGGCAATTAAAATGTGCAATTTCACAGGGAAAGGGAAAGGGGAAAGGGAACAAAACTAAAATAAAATATATATATAAATATATATATATATATATCCCAATTAGTGACCTCACCAGGCCTCACTACGCCTCACCAGGCCTCACCAGGCCTCACCAGGCCTCATACACTTCACTAGGCCTTACCAGGCCTCACTAGGCCTCACTAGGCCTCACTACACCTCACTAGGCCTCACCAGGCCTCACTACACCTCACTAGGCCTCATACACTTCACTAGGCCTTACCAGGCCTCACCAGGCCTCACTAGGCCTCACCAGGCCTCACCAGGCCTCATACACTTCACTAGGCCTTACCAGGCCTCACTAGGCCTCACTAGGCCTTACCAGGCCTCACCAGGCCGCACCAGGCCTCACTACACCTCACTAGGCCTCACCAGGCCTCACTATACCTCACTAGGCCTTACCAGACCTCACCAGGCCCCACCAGGCCTCACCAGGCCTCACTACGCCTCACCAGGCCTCACTACACCTCACTAGGCCTCACCAGGCCTCACTAGGTCTCACCAGGCCTCACCAGGCCTCACCAGGCCTCACTAGGCCTCACTAGGCCTCACTATACCTCACTAGGCCTTGCCAGGCCTCACCAGGCCTCACTACACCTCACTAGGCCTCACTAGGCCTCACCAAACCTCACTATACCTCATTAGGCCTCACCAGGCCTCACTATGCCTCACTAGGCCTTACCAGACCTCATCAGGCCTCACCAGGCCTCACCAGGCCTCACTACACCTCACTAGGCCTCATACACTTCACTAGGCCTTACCAGGCCTCACCAGGCCTCACCAGGCCTCACCAGGCCTCACTACGCCTCACCAGGCCTCACTACACCTCACTAGGCCTCACTAGGCCTCACTACACCTCACCAGGCCTCACTAGGCCTCACTACACCTCACTAGGCCTCACTAGGCCTCACTACACCTCACTAGGCCTTACCAGGCCTCACTAGGCCTCACTACACCTCACTAGGCTTCGCTAGGCCTCACTAGGCCTCACTATACCTCACTACACCTCACTAGGCCTCACCAGGCCTCACTACACCTCACTAGGCCTCACTATACCTCACTACACCTCACTAGGCCTCACTATACCTCACTACACCTCACCAGGCCTCACCAGGCCTCACTACACCTCACTAGGCCCCACCAGGCCTCACCAGGCCTCATACACTTCACCAGGCCTCACCAGGCCCCACCAGGCCTCACCAGGCCTCACTAGGCCTTACCAGGCCTCACTACACCTCACTAGGCCTCGCCAGGCCTCACCAGGCCTCACCAGGCCTCACTAGGCCTTACTAGGCCTCACCAGGCCCCACCAGGCCTCACCAGGCCTCACTACGCCTCACCAGGCCTCACTACACCTCACTAGGCCTTATCAGGCCTCACTAGGCCTCACTAGGCTTCACCAGGCCTCACTAGGCCTCACCAGGCCTCGCTCCCCAACCTGAAGGAAAGAGAGGGCGAAGGCTGGGGCTGGAGCTGTGCCGGGGCAGGGTTAGGTTGGATTTCGGGAGAATTCCTTCCCAGAGAGGGTGCTCGGCCCCCGGAAGGGGCTGCCCAGGGAGGGGGGGGATTCTCCGTCCCCGGGGGTGTTTCAGGCCGGACTGGACGTGGCATCAGAGCCACGGGCCGGGAACCACGGCGGGGTTGGAGCCAGGGCTGGGCTGGGGGAGCTCGGGGGGGCCCTCCCAGCCCGGCTGGTGCTGGGACTCGGGGGGGATTCTGGGGGGATTCTGGGGGGATTCTGGGATGATTTTGGGATTCTGGGATGATTCTGGGATGATTCTGGGATGATTCTGGGATGATTTTGGGATGATTTTGGGATGATTTTGGGATGATTCTGGGATTCTGGGATGATTCTGTGATTCCAGCCCAGCTGATTCTGGGATTCTGTGATGATTCTGTGACTCTGGGATGATTCTGTGACAATTCTGGGATGATTCTGGGATGATTCTGTGACTGTGATGACTCTGGGATTATACGGTGATTCTGTGAATATTCTGTGACTCTGGGATGACTCTGGGATGATTCTGAGATTCTGGGATGATTTTGTGACTCTGGGATGATTTTGGGATGATTCTGGGATGATTCTGAGATTCTGGGATGATTCTGTGACTCTTTGATGATTCTGTGACCTCTGGGATGATTCTGTGGCTCTGGGATGATTCTGGGATGGTTCTGTGATGATTCTATGACGATTTTGTGATGATTTTGTGATGATTCTGTGACTCTGGGATGATTCTGGGATGATTCTGTGACTCTGGGATGATTCTGTGACAATTTTGGGATGATTCTGGGATGATTCTGGGATTCTGGGATGATTTTGTGACGATTTTGTGATGATTTTGTGAAGATTCTGTGACTCTGGGATGATTCTGGGATGATTCTGGGATGATTTTGTGATGATTTTGTGATGATTTTGTGATGACTCTGGGATGATTCTGGGATTCCAACCCAGCTGATTCTGGGATGATTCTGGGATTCTAACGAGCCTCTGTGGTCCAGAACTCCTGCTGCCCCTCCCAGTCCCCTCCCAGTCCCCCCCAGTCCCTCCCAATCCCCTCCCAGTCCCTCCCAGTTCACCTCCAGTGCCCCCAGTATCACTTCCCAGTTCGTCCCAGTGTCCTGTCACTTCATCCCAGTCCCTCCCAATCCCCTCCCAGTTCATCCCAGTCCCCTCAAAGTTACCTCCCAGTCCCTCCCAGTCCCTCCCAGTCCCTCCCAATCCCCTCCCAGTCCCTTCCAATCCCCTCCCAATCCCCTCCCAGTCCCTCCCAGTTGCCTCCCAGTCCCTCCCAGTCCCTCCCAGTCCCTCCCAATCCCCTCCCAATCCCCTCCCAGTCCCTCCCAGTCCCTCCCAGTCCCTCCCAATCCCCTCCCAATCCCCTCCCAGTCCCTCCCAGTCCCTCCCAGTCCCCTCCCAATCCCCTCCCAGTCCCCTCCCAATCCCCTCCCAGTCCCTCCCAGTAGCTCCCAGTGCCCTCCAATCCCCTCCCAGTCCCTCCCAGTCCCCCCCCAGTCCCTCCCAGTCCCTCCCAGTCCCTCCCAATCCCCTCCCAGTCCCTCCCAATCCCCTCCCAATCCCCTCCCAGTCCCTCCCAGTCCCTCCCAATCCCCTCCCAGTCCCTCCCAGTCCCTCCCAATCCCCTCCCAATCCCCTCCCAGTCCCTCCCAGTCCCTCCCAGTCCCTCCCAATCCCCTCCCAGTCCCTCCCAGTCCCTCCCAATCCCCTCCCAGTCCCCTCCCAGTCCCTCCCAGTCCCCTCCCAGTCCCTCCCAGTCCCTCCCAGTCCCTCCCAGTTCACCCCAGTCCCTCCCAGTCCCCCCCAGTCCCTCCCAGTCCCTCCCAATCCCCCTCCCAGTCCCTCCCAGTCCCCTCCCAATCCCTCCCAGTCCCCTCCCAGTCCCTCCCAGTCCCCCTCCCAGTCCCTCCCAGTCCCTCCCAGTCCCTCCCAGTTCACCCCCAGTCCCCTCCCAGTCCCCCCCAGTCCCTCCCAATCCCCTCCCAGTTCCTCCCAGTTCACCCCCAGTGCTCCCAGTATCACTTCCCAGTTCGTCCCAGTGTCCTGTCACTTTATCCCAGTCCCTCCCAGTCCCTCCCAGTCCCTTCCACTCCCTCCCAGTTCACCCCCAGTCCCTCCCAGTCCCTCCCAATCCCCTCCCAGTCCCTCCCAGTCCCTCCCAGTCCCTCCCAGTCCCTCCCAATCCCCTCCCAATCCCCTCCCAGTCCCTCCCAATCCCCCTCCCAGTCCCTCCCAGTCCCTCCCAATCCCCTCCCAATCCCCTCCCAGTCCCTCCCAATCCCCTCCCAGTCCCTCCAGTCCCTCCCAGTCCCTCCCAGTCCCTCCCAGTATCACTCCCACCGGTCGTTACCAAACATCGCCTTTATTTCCTGTGCGGGGGGGCCCCAAAATCCGAGGGGGGGGGTCCCCAAAAACCTCCCAGATTTTTTTGGGGGGGGTCCCCAATTTTTTTTTGGGGGGTGTTTTTGGGGCTTCCTCAATTTTTGGGGGGTCCCCAAATTTTTTTGGGGGGGTCTCCCCTCGATTTTGGGGTCTCAAAGGTGCTTTTTTGGGGGTTTTCACCCTAATTTTGGGGGTCCTGGAAGGTCCCAAATTTTTGGGGGCTCCCCAAATTTTTTGGGGGGGTTTTCACCCCAAATTTTTGGGGGGGCCCCCAAATTTTTTGGGGGGTTTCCCCTCGATTTTGGGGGCGTGCGAAGGTGCTTTTTTGAGGGGGGTTTCACCCCAATTTTGGGGGTTCTCACCCCAAATTTTTTGGGGGG
>NW_026138507.1:0-25569 GCF_025592945.1 Manacus candei
GAAAGGGGAGGGTCGGGGGGGGCACAAACCGCGGGGAGACCCCCCCTGGGATCCCCGAAATGGGGGGACCCCTCAGGGACCGTCACAGCCCTTCCCAGGACCCCCCAAAACCCCCCTCGGGGACCCGCGATCCCCTCAGGGACCCCCCCAGATGGCGGAACCCCCAAAGCCCCTCAGGGACCCTCCCCAACAAGGTCCTGGGACCCCTCAGAGTCACGGCCCCCCCCTCAGGGCCCCCAACCGAAGTGGACGCCCCCCGAGCCCCCCCTCATCTCTCGGACCCCCTCCCGACCCCCCCGAGCCCTCCCGGGACCCCCAAACCGGGACCCCCCCGACCGGGAACCCCCCAAACCTCCCTCACCCTCCGAGGATCTCCCGCCACTCGCGGCCCCCGCCCCGGACGCGCGCGGTGATTGGTGGAGGCCGTGCCACGTGACGAGGTCAGCTTCCGCACCGTGTGCGGCGCCATCTTGACTAGTGCGTTCTCTATACATGGGCGACGCCATCTTGAGCGGGGCACACCGGAAGTTCGATTGTGGGCGCCGCCATGTTGAGAAGGTCACACCGGATGTGCCGGTTTGCGGGCGCCGCCATGTTGAGTGTGGCGTTCCTACCCCCCCCTTCTCTCCCCCCCCAAACACACACGCGGATTTATTTTGTTAAAAATATATTTTATAGAGCTCTGTTGGTACAAATTCATCTCCCACAACCCCCTCCCCACCCCCACCCGCATCCCCCCCGCCCCTCCCCCCCTCCCCCCCCATCACTTTGGCCCGTTTTGTCCTTTTCCTCTTTATTCTGTCCAAAAAAAGGGGGGGTCGGTTAAAAAGGAGGAGGGGGGGGGAGGGGGAGAGGTGGGGGGAGGGGCGTGTTTTTACCTGCAAAGAGACGTGGGGGGAGGGGCGGGGGTGGGGGAGGGGCGGGAGGGGAGGGGCAATAAATTAAATACGAACCAAAACGGGGGGGTTTGAGCAGCGGGAGGACCCGGGGGGGGCGGCGGCGGCGGCAGAGTCCCGGCTCGGAGACCCCCAGACCCCCCCGAGGCTGCGTGGGGGGGGGGTCTCTGTGGGGCTGGGGGGGCTCCGAGGGCGAGGAGGCTCCTCTGGGGGCGCAGGGGGGCCTCTCCGGGGGTCGAGGCTCCGTGTGGGGCGCGGGGGCCTCTCCGTGGGGGGGTCCGGGGGTCTCTCCGTGGGGCGGAGACGCCGCGCTGGGTCCGGGGGTCCCTCGAGGGGCTTCGGGGGGGGGACGAGACCTCGGCAGCAGGAGAAGAGAGAGAGACTGAGTCACGGTTACGGGGGGGCGGGACCCCCCAGGCACAGGCTGGGACCCCCAGGGCAAAGCTCCGACCCCAACGGTGGGATCTGACCCCCCAAACAGACACTCAGTCCCCAATTGCAGGATCTGACCCCCCAAACAGACACTCAGCCCCCAATGCAGGATCTGACCCCCCCAAACAGACACTCGGCCCCCCAATTGCAGGATCTGACCCCCCCAAACAGACACTCGGCCCCCAATGCAGGATCTGACCCCCCAAACAGACACTCGGCCCCCAATGCAGGATCTGACCCCCCAAACAGACACTCGGCCCCCAATGCAGGATCTGACCCCCCCAAACAGACACTCGGCCCCCAGTGCAGGATGTGACCCCCCCCAAACAGACACTCGGCCCCCCCCAGTCCAGGTCTGACCCCCCCAGCAGATCCTCTGCCCCCCCAGTCGAGGCTCAGCCCCACAGGCAGAAACTCCCCCTCCCCAGAGCCCCCCCTTTGCAGCCCCCCAGGGCCGGGAGGAGCTCACGGGGGGGTCTGGGTCACCCCCAGCGGTCATGGGGGGGTCCTGGTCACCCCCAGGGCCAGGAGGAGCTCACGGGGGGGTCCGGGTCACCCCCAGCAGTCATGGGGGGTCTGGGTCATCCCCAGCAGTCACGGGGCACTCGGGGGGTCCTGGTCACCCCCAGGGTCAGGAGGAGCTCACAGGGCACGGGGGGGGGGTCCTGGTCACCCCCAGGCACTCACGGGGGGTCCTGGTCACCCCCAGGGCTCTGCCCGGGGTGGGGGGTCAGTCAGGGGGCCGAGTCCGATGCGGGGCCGTCCCGGGCACAGTCGGGGGGATTCGGGGCACGGTCGGGGCTGGTGGGGCAGGAGCTGCTCACACGGGGGCACAGGCGTGTCCTGGGGGTCGCACACATGTCCTGGGGGTCACACACGTGTCCTGGGGGTCACCCGTGTCCCACACGTGTCACAGGGGGGGCAGGAGCCGGTCACACGTCCCACACGTGTTCCACACATCAGAGGTGGGGCAGCAGCTGGTCACGTGTGTCAGGTGTGGGTCACACGTGTCACGGGGGGGGCAGGAGCCTGTCACGTGTGTCAGGTGTGGGTCACACGTGTCACAGGGGGGGCAGGAGCCTGTCACGTGTGTCAGGTGTGGGTCACACGTGTCACAGGGGGGGCAGGAGCCTGTCACGTGTGTCAGGTGTGGGTCACACGTGTCACAGGGGGGGCATGAGCCTGTCACGTGTGTCAGGTGTGGGTCACACGTGTCACGGGGGGGGGCAGGAGCCCATTCCGTGTGTCAGAGGTGGGGCGGGAGCTGGTCACACACGTGTCCCACGCGTGTCAGGGGTGGAGCAGGAGCCTGTCATGTGTGTCAGCTGTGGGTCACACGTGTCAGGGGTGGGGCAGCAGCTGGTCCTACACAGGTCCCACACATGTCAGGGGTGGGGCAGGAGCCCTTCACACACACGTGTGGGTCCCCCCCATGTGTCAGATGTGGGGCAGGGCTGGGGCAGTTGATGGCTGTGCCCCCCAAGTGGGTCAGATGTGGGGCAGGGCCTGCAGGCTCTGCCGGCAGTCGATGGCTGTGCCCCCCATGCCCTGTGTGCCCCCCAAGTGGGTCAGACGGGGGTCAGATGTGGGGCAGGGCCTGCAGGCTCTGCCGGCAGTCGATGGCTGTGCCCCCCCTGTGCCCCCCAAGTGTCAGATGTGGGGCAGGGCCTGCAGGCTCTGCCGGCAGTCGATGGCGCCGCGGTCGGGGCCGGTGAAGGTGAGGGGCAGCCCCCCCAGGAAGCGGCGGCGCTCGGGGGGCTCCAGCCCCAGAGCAGGGCCCAGCTGGGCCGTCGGCAGCGCCGGGCGGTAGCTGGGGAGAGAAGGAGGTCAGGGGGGCAGGGGCGGCCCGGGGGGGCACAGGGGGAAACCCCCCCAGGCACCCACAGCCCCACGGCGAGGATAGACCCCCACGGAGGGGGGGGGACACCAGAGAAGGGGCTCGGCCCCATAGAGGAGGGGGAACCCCAGGGAAGGGGCTCGGCCCCATAGAGGGGTGAGTGACCCCAGGGAAGGGGCTCAGCCCCATATCAAGGGGCTCAGCCCCATAGAGGGGGGGGACCCCAGGGAAGGGGCTCAGCCCTATATCAAGGGACTCGGCCCCATAGAGGGGGGGGTGACCCCTTCAGAGGGGCTCAGCCCCATATCAAGGGGCTCGGCCCCATAAATGGGGTCTCAGCCCCACAAACAGTTCAGCCCCATAAATGGGGGCTCAGCCCCACAGGGGCCATAAGTGCGAGGGGTGACCTCATTAATGGGGGGGGGGGCACAGCCCCATAAGTGGGGGCTCAGCCCCATTTGGGAGGTCACAGCCCCATTAAGGGGGGACACGGCCCCAGAGGGGAACAGTGGGGGCTCAGCCCCAAAAAGGGGGGGCTCAGCCCCATGGAGGGGAGTCACAGCCCCAGCCGGGGGTCAGAGGGACCCCCCACCCCAATGTGGGGCAGAAATGGGGGGGTTCACCCACCCCAATGTGGGGTAGAAATGGGGGGTTCACCCACCCCAATGTGGGGCAGAACAGAGCGGGTTCCACCCCCCAAACCAAACGTGGGGTCCCAGCCCCGATGTGGGACAGAAATGGGGGTTCCCCCTGAGGGGGCCACTCACGTCCCACCCCCTGCACTCACCTGTGTGGCCAAGGGGGGCTCCATCTACTCCCCCCCTCCTCATTTTGGGGGGTCTCCCCCCCATTTCCCCACCCCAATTCCAGGGGTGTTTTCCCCTCGGTTTTGGGGTCTTTTCCCCTCAGTTTTGGGGTGTTTTCCCCTCAATTCCAGGGGTCTTTTCCCCTCAATTTCAGGGTGTTTTCCCCTCAGTTTTGGGGTCTTTTCCCCTCAGTTTTGGGGTCTTTTCCCCTCAATTCCAGGGTTGTTTTCCCCTCAGTTTTGGGGTCTTTTCCCCTCGGTTTTGGGGTCTTTTCCCCTCAATTCCAGGGGCGTTCCCCCCTCACTTTCAGGACGTTTCCCCTCCAGTCTCATCCTCCCCCTCACCCCAATCCAGGCTGTTTCCTGCCCCATTCCCGCCCCTTTCCCCCCCCCCGCGGCCCCCCCGGGCCCCCCGGCCCCACCTACGCCTTGATCATGGCCCTGAGGGCGGCCCGGCGCTCCCGATCCGCGAACAGGTCGATGAGTCTCCCGCCCATGGCCGGGGGCCGCCCCGTGCAGGCGGAAGAAGCGGCTCCAGAGCCCCAAGGCCCAGGCGGCGCGGAGGGACAGGGCGTGGGACACACACGGGTCTGTCCTCAGGCTGGGGGGCAGCAGGGCCAGCTCTGTGGTCAGCTCTGGGGGGACAGGAATGGGGGTCAGCTCTGGGGGGACACACACACGGGTCTGTCCTCAGGGAGGGGGGCAGCAGGGCCAGCTCCATGGTCAGCTCTCAGGTTGTGAACCCCCCGACGCAGCCGGGCAGGCTCTGACCGTGGGGTCCCCCTGGATCCCCCTGGGCCCCCCCCAAGGTTCCAGGGCCCCCCCCAAGGTTCCAGGGCCCCCCCTCAGTCCCGGGACCCCCCCTTACCCCCTGAGTTGCGGGTGAACATGCAGTAGAGGATGCGATAGGCCGTGAACTCCCCGACGCAGCCGGGCAGGCTCTGACCGTGGGGTCCCCCTGGGCCCCCCCAAGGTTCCAGGGCCCCCCCAGGGTTCCAGGGCCCCCCCTTGGGTCCCAATGCCCCCCTTACCCCCCGAGTTGCGGGTGAACATGCAGTAGAGGATGCGATAGGCCGTGAACTCCCCGACGCAGCCGGGCAGGCTCTCCCCGTACAGCGCCTTCAGCTGCGTCTGGCACTGGTTGAACTCCTCGTGGTCGCCCTGGGGGGGCAGGGGGGGAACCTCAGGGACCCCCCAAAGCCGGGGGTGTCCCCCCAGGCCCGGGGGTGTCCCCCGGGGGTCCCCAGGAGCCCCCAGACCCACCTTCTCCAGCGCGATCCGCGCGTGGGTCTCGTAAACCTCCACCGTGAACTCGGTGCGGACGCCCTGGACCTGGGGGGGGAACGGGTCAGGGGGGGGCCCAAAACCCGGGGGGGTCCCCCAAAGACAGGGGAGACCCCTCGGATCCTGTGAGACCCCTCAGATGCTGGGGAGACCCCTCAGATCCTGGGGAGACCCCAGAACCCAGGGAGGGACCCCAGACCCCAGGAATCGCCCCTGAAGTCCAGGGGAGCCACAGAAAGGGGCTCAAGGCAGAGCCAAAATCACCTGAAACACCCCCAAAACCCACCTGAACCCCCCCCAAACCCACCTGAGCCTCCTCAAAACCCACCTGATCCCCCCCAAACCCACCTGAGCCCCCCCAAACCCACCTGAGCCTGCCCAAACCCACCTGAGCCCCCCAAACCCACCTGAGCCCCCCCAAAAACCACCTGAAACAGCCCCAAAACCCACCTGAACCCCCCCAAACCCCACCTGAGCCCCCCCCAAACCCACCCGAGCCCCCCCAAGCTCCACCCGATCCCCCCCAAGCCCCCCCTGAGCCCCCCAGCCCCCCCTGAGCCCCCCAGCCCCCCGAGCCCCCCACCCCGTGCCCCCACCGTCAGGTCCTGGCGCAGGGATTTCAGCTGCTCGCAGGCCCAGGCGTAGTCCCGGTGCTGCTCCCAGTGGGATCGCACCAGGGCCAGGGCCTGGCGCAGCACCTGGGGGGGCACGGGGGGGTCAGGGGGTCCCCAGGCACGGGGGGCACCCCAAAACACGGGGGGGACCCCAAAACACGGGGGGGACCCCAAAACAAAGGGGGGGACTCCAAAACATGACGGGGGTCAGGGAGAGTCTCTAAAACCCAGAGGTCTCATTGAGGGGGGGTTGGGGGTTCCGGGGGGTGGTCAGTGGGGTTTGGGGGGGTCTCAAGGGGGGGTCGGCATTTTGGGGGGCATTGGGGAGGGGGGAAAGAGGTCTCAGGGGGGTCTCACTCACGGGCACGGGCTGCACAGTGGCCGGGTCGGGGGCACAGGTGAGATCAGGAATTGGGGGGGGGTCAGGGGGGGTCAGGAGGTCTCAGGGGGGGTTCAGGGATGTTTGGGGGGTCTCAGGGGGGTCTCAGGGGGGTTTGGGGTCTCACTCACGGGCACGGGCCGCACAGTGGCCGGGTCTGGGGCACAGGTGAGATCAGGAATTGGGGAGGTTCAGGGGGGGTCAGGGATGTTTTGGGGGTCTCAGGGGGGTCTCAGGGATGTTTGGGGGTCTCAGGGGGGGTCTCAGGGGGGTTTGGGGTCTCACTCACAGGCACGGGCCGCATGGTGGCCGGGTCGGGGGCACAGGTGAGATCAGGAATTGGGGGGGGATCAGGGTGGGTCAGGGGGTCTCGGGGGGGGTTCAGGGATGTTTGGGGGTCTCAGGGGGGGCTCAGGGATGTTTGGGGGGTCTCAGGGGGGTCTCAGGAGGGTTTGGGGTCTCACTCACAGGCACGGGCCGCACGGTGGCCGGGTCGGGGGCACAGGTGAGATCAGGAATTGGGGGGGTTCAGGGGGGGTCAGGGGGTCTCAGGGGGGTCTCAGGGGGGGTTTAGGGGTCTCAGGGGGGTTTGGGGTCTCACTCACAGGCACGGGCCGCACGGTGGCCGGGTCGGGGGCACAGGTGAGCCGCAGGTACCTCTTGGTGACCTCCTGGCAGGTGCCCAAAATCTTCACCTGGTCCCAGTCGAGCCCCTCGGCGGGGGCGGGGCCGGAGGGCCCCGGGGCGGGGCCGGGCGGGGCCGGGCGGGGCTTTTTGGGGTGTGTCCCCCCCCCAGCGGCCCCCTGGAAGCGCTGGGCCCGGCGCTGCCGGCGCAGCTCCCGCTCGGGGTCCTCGGGGTCCGGCGGCGGCCGCCGGCGAGCGCGGCGGGGGGGGCCCGGCTCGGGCCTGGGGGGAGATTGGGGTTAGAAACCAGGGATTTGGGGTCAAAATCCAGGGATTTGGGGTCAAAATCCAGGGATTTGGGGTCAAACAGCCCCAGCGCGGCGGGGGGGGGCCTGGCTCGGGCCTGGGGGGAGATTGGGGTTAAAAACAAGGGATTTGGGGTCAAACAGCCCCAGTGCGGCAGGGGGGGCCCCGCTCGGGTCTGGGGGGGAGATTGGGGTTAAAAACAAGGGATTTGGGGTCAAACAGCCCCAGTGCAGCAGGGGGGCCCCGCTCGGGTCTGGGGGGGAGATTGGGGTTAAAAATGAGGGATTTGGGGTCAAAAAACAGGGATTTGGGGTCAAAAAACAGGGATTTGGGGTCAAACAGCCCCAGTGTAACAGGGGGGGCCCGGCTCGGGCCTGGGGGGGAGATTGGGGTTAAAAACCAGGGATTTGGGGTGAAACAGCCCCAGAGCAGCAGGGGGACCTGACTCGGGTCAGGGGGGACACCAAATTGGGGTGAGGAATGGGGATTTGGGGTATAAAAACCTCTGGTTTAGGGGGACCCGGCTCGGGGTTCAGACCCTCCCAGTGCCCCCCCCAGCCAGTCCCAGTGCCCCCCAGTGCCCCTCCCAGTGCCCCCAGTGCCCCTCCCAGTGCCCCCAGTGTCCCCAGTACCTCTTCCCTCGCTGGGCCCGGGCTCGGCCGCGCTCCAGGGCCCCCCCCCGGCCGCGGGGTTTGGGGGGTCCCCCCCGGCGCCCCCCGGGCCGGGCCTCGGCCCCCGACCCCGACGTGTCCGAGTCCGAGTCACTGGGGGGGACAGGGGCAGGTTTGGGGGGCTCTGGGGGGCTCAGGGGGAGTTTGGGGGAGTCAGAGGGGACGGGGGGGGTTTTGGGAGGCTTGGGGGCAGTTTGGGATTTTGGGGGTGTTCAGGAAGGTTTGAGGGGGGCCTGGGGGGGTCGAGGGATGTTGGGGTTTCTGGGGGGGGCCTGGGGGAGAGTTTGGGGTCCCACCTGTGCCAGCAGGGCTGCCCTGGGGAGCGGGAGGAGGAGCGGGAGCAGGACATGAGGGTGAGTTTGGGGGGGATTTTGGGGTGTTCTGGGGTTCAGGGGGGTGTTGGGGTTTTTGGGGGGGGCTCAGGGGGGTTCAGGGTGATTCAGGGGTCCCACCTGCGCCGGCAGTGCCTCCCCGGGGAGCGGGATGAGGAGCGGGAGCGGGACTCGAGGAGGGGGTGTTGAGGGGGTTTTTGGGGGGGGTTCAGGGGGGCTCAGGGTGGTTTTGGGGTCCCACCTGCGCCGGCAGTGCCTCCCTGGGGAGCGGGATGAGGAGCGGGAGCGGGACCGGGACCCGCTGGAGGACGAGCTGTTCTCCTTCATGAAGACGTTGCGGTTCCCGAATTTGGTGGGGAAGGGCCCCCCCCGCGCCCGGGCCCCCCCGGGGACCCCCCCCCGCACCAGGGGGGTGCCCCCCGAGCCCGCGGGGCGCTGGGGGGGGGTTTGGGGCCCCCCCGGGGCCGGGGCCGGGCTGGGCCGGGTGGGGGGGGGCAGCTCCCAGCGCTTCTTCTTGGGGCTCCCGGCGCCGTCACGGCCCAGCCTGAGGGACGGGGGGGCACGGTGTGAATGGGGGGGCACAGCCCATTTTTGGGGGGGTCACAGCCCATTTTTGGGGGGCTCAGCCCCTGGGCTGGGGACACGAGCACCTCAGTTTTGTGTAGAACACGGCGGGTTTGGGAGGGGAAATCTCAGCGTGGGGAGGAGGGAGATTCGGGGGGGTCCTTGGGGTGCCCTAAAACAGCCAAAGGAATAATCACTGCAGCCCAGCCCGGGGGGGTGGAGGGGTTTTGGGGCTCTCAGGGGTATTCTGGGGGTGATCTCGGGGCTCTCAGGGGTATTTTGGGGGTGATCTCAGGACCCTCACCCCGGCAGGGGCTCCCAGTCGATGGTGAAGGCAGAGCCGTCCCGGGGGGTTGTTGGGTAACCCCGGGGTGGGCAGTTTTTGGGGTGTTTCTGGGGTCCCTGGGGGTATTTTTGGGGTGTTTTGGGGGTGATCTCGGGACCCTCACCCCGGCAGGGGCTCCCTGCTCCAGTCGATGGTGAAGGCGGAGCCGTCCAGGGGGGCTGTTGGGTGACCCTGGGGCAGGTTGGGCAGTTTTTGGGTGTATTTCTGGGGTTCCTGGGGGTGTTTTGGGGCTGTTTTGGGGGTGATCTCGGGACCCTCACCCCGGGAGGGGCTCCCTGCTCCAGTCGATGGTGAAGGCAGAGCCGTCCCGGGGGGTTGTTGGGTGACCCCGGGGTGGGCAGTTTTT
This sequence comes from Manacus candei, assembly GCF_025592945.1. Lineage (NCBI taxonomy): Eukaryota > Metazoa > Chordata > Aves > Passeriformes > Pipridae > Manacus > Manacus candei. The sequence continues at coordinate 9,437 of NW_026138507.1, forward strand.
GGGTCTATTTTGGGGGTATTTTTGGGGTGTTTTGGGGGTGATCTCAGGACCCTCACCCCGGCAGGGGCTCCCTGCTCCAGTCGATGGTGAAGGCGGAGCCGTCCTGCAGCCGGGCCTGCAGCAGCTCCTTGAGCAGCTTCTCGGTGCGGTCCTTGTCCTCCTCGGACTCGCAGGCGGTGAAGCAGCGCTGCACGTACGCCTTCATCTCGGGGGGCCAGTCCTCGGGCTTGCCCCTGCGCCCCGAACACGGCTCAGGGGGGGCCAGGGGGGTCTGGGGCACTTCGGGGCACTTTGGGGCACTTTGGGGCTCACAGACCCCCCCCAAATGGATGTGACTCTGTCACCTCAGGGGGCCTCAGCTCTGCCCCTGGGGGGGCCACAGAAGGATTTTGGGGGGTATTTGGGGGTTTGGGATCGCTGGGGGAGTCGGGGGGGGGTCACCACAGGGTTTGGGGGCTCACAGATGCCCCCCCACCCTTCCCAGCCCCCCTAAACCGGCCCAGCTGCCTCTGCCCCCCTCCCCATTTCAGACCCTCCCACCCCCGATTTTGGGGTCCCCCATCCCCGATTTTGGGGTCCCCCCCTCACTCACCCGTGCCCGTGGTGCTTCTCAGGCCCCGGGGGGCCCCCAAAGCCGCCCCCCCCTCGCTGCTGCTCCCCGAAGGCCGGGGGGGGCAGCACGAAGGGGCGTTTGGGGAGCTGGAACTTGAGCCCCCCCGCGCCGGGGGCCTCTGGGGGCAGAGAACGGGGGTCAGGGGGGCACAACAGGGGGTCGGGGGGGGCAACTAGGGGGGTCAGGGGGGTTTGGGGGCTGCTGGGGGTCAAGGGGGCAGAAAGAGGGGGGTAGGGGGGGTTGTGGTGTGCTTTCTGGGGGGATTTGGGGGGTTTGGGGGATTTTGGAGGGGTTAAGGGAGGTTGCAGAGGAATTAGGGGGGATTTGGGGTTGGGGGTGTTTTGGGGTGGAATTTGGGGTTGGGGGGGTTTGGGCTGGGGGGGCTGTTTTGGGGAGGAATTTGGGGGTGTGGATGGGGGGGACTGGGAGGGAACTGGGGGTCGGAGGGTCTCCCAGCCCCCTCCCCAGTTTTGGGGGGGTCTCTCTTACGTTTCATGCGGCTCCAGAGCTGCCCCCCTCCCCCTTTCTTGCCCTTGGGGGGGGGGCCCCTCCCCGTAGCCATGGGAGGAGGGGTAGGGGGTGTTGGTGCTGGGGGGGGTCCCTGCGGCCCCCCCTGCCCCCGCAGACCCCCCTGCCCCGCCCAGGCTGTGCGGGGGGGGCTGGGGGGGGGCGCTGGGGGGGGGGCTGGGGGCTCCCGTAGGGCGACGCCTCGTCCAGGCCGGGCACGGGGGGCTGCTGAGGGGGGGAGGCAAAAAGGGGGGGTCAGGGGGGGCCGGGACCCCCCAAACCCCCCCCCCAAATCCCCCCCCAACCCCCCTGAACCCCCTCACCTGGGCGAGGCCGCTCTGCTGCTGGGGGGGGGGCGGGGGGCTGCTGGGGGGCTGCGGCGTAAGAGCCCCCCCCCCCCCGCGGCGTAGGGGGCGGTGGGTGCCCCGTACCCGGGGTAGACCCCCTGGGAGAGACCCCCAGAGACCCGTTAGACCCCCAGAGACCCCTGTGAGAGACCCCCGTGAGACCCCCAGAGACCCCTGGAGACCCCTGTGAGACCACTGTGAGAGACCCCCATCAGACCCCCACAGACCCCCATGAGAGACCCCCAGAGACCCCTGTGAGACCCCCACAGCCCCCTCCCCCCACACCCAGAGCACCCCCTCTGGAAGGGCCCCCCAGAGCACCCCTGGGTTTGAGGGACCCCCAACCCTCCCCCATCAGCTCCCAGGTTGTGGGGGGACCCCCTGACCCCTCCCCCTCCTTCTGGGGACCCCCAATCCCTCCCCTGCTCAGGCTGGACCCCCCTTTTCCCCCCCCATCCCATTTGGGGTCCCCCTCAGGCCCCTCCCCATTTCAGGTGTGTTCCCCCCCCATTTTGGGGTTCCCCCCTCTCACCACGGGGTCGTGGCATCCCTAGGGGTGGTGCCCCCCCATTTTAGCCCCCCGCAGCCCCCCTTCGGGGTGTCCCCCCCTCACCACGGGGTAGTAGTATCCGTAGGGGTAGTAGCCCCCCCCGTAGGGTTGGTACCACTGGTAGTACTGGGGGGGCTGCGCCTGCTGCAGACTCGGGTCCCCCTGGGCGGGGGGGTACTGGGGGAGAGAGGGGGGCTGAGACCCCAAAAACACAGAGGTAACCCCCCAGAGACCCCCAGAGACACCCCCAAAACAGAGGCACCACAGAGACCCCCAAAACAGAGACACCCTCAAAACCACCCCTAAAATTAAACACCACAGAGATCCCCAAAACAGACATACATCCCCAAAACCACAGATATAACCCCCCAGAGACACCCCCAAAAACAGAGACACCCTCAAAACCACTCCTAAAATTAAACACCACAGAGATCCCCAAAACAGACACCCCCAAAAGCACCCCCCAAAACAGAGACACGCACAAAAACACCCCCAAAACAGAAAAACCACAGAGACCCTCAAGTCAGAGATCCCCCCAAAAACACCCCCGGACACAGGACAGACACCCCCCAAACGCAGAGAGAACCCCAAAACAGAACCACCCCCTCACAAAGACCCGGGAAACGGAGACACCCGAAACCAGAGATACCCCCCAGGAAACCCCTCCAAGGCACAGAAACTCCCCCAAAGAGCCCCCAAACACAAAGACCCCCCCGCCCAATCCGAGACCCGCCCCAGAGACCCCCCCAAAACACGGAGACCCCCCCCAGCCCCTCAGACCCAAAACACGGAGACCCCCCCAGCCCCTCAGACGCAAAACACGGAGACCCCCCCGAGCCCCTCAGACCCAAAACACGGAGACCCCCCCCCAGCCCCTCAGACCCCCCATCTCTCACCTGCGCCCCCCCCGCGCTCGCCGCTCCCTTGCTCCCCCCTCCCGCCGCGGCCTTGCTGATGCTCGCCAAGGCCTGCCGGGCCTTCTCCCACTCGGGGTTCTCGGGGGGCGGCGGCGGCTCCTCCCGGGCGGGGCCGGGCCCGGGCCCGGGGCCGAGCGCGAACGGGGCGGCCCTGGGGGGGCACCGGGGGAGGGTTAATGGAGGGGTCACAGCGATCCCCCCCGCCCCGCCCGATCCCCCCCGCTCACCACTCGCGCTGGTCCCCCAAGTTGGCGGCCATGGCGGGGCCGCCCCCGCCCCTCCTCCCTCAACCGCTGTCGCGACACCCGCGACAGGCGCGGCCGGGCCAAGATGGCGGAGCCTCCGCCCAGAACTCCCCTCACGGAACCGCTTCCGGGGAGCGAGGCCCAGCCAATGGGAGAGAAGGGCGCGAACTGTGCCGGCCAATAGAAGGGGAGGGAGGCGGGGAGAGAGGGGTGATGGACGGGAGGGGAGACCAATGGGAGAGGGAAGAGGCGGGGAGAAAAGGTGATGGACAGAAGAGTGAACCAATGGGAGAGAGGGTTGATGATGGGGGTTGGTCAATGGGGAGGCGAGAGTGGACGAAAAGGAGGACGGCGGCCGCGCAGGGACAAACCGCGCGATGAGCGATAGCGGGAGGGGTTACGGGGGAAATGGGGGGTTTGGGGGTCCCCGAGGGGGCTTTGGAGGGGGCTGGGGCTGATCTGGGGGTGGAATCGGGGGGGTTATGGGAGTGTTATGGGGGTCTCAGGGGGTGAATCTGGGGGGAGCTGATCTGGGGTGCCATGGAGGAAAATGGGGTGAACCCCCCCAGCCCCCCCTTAACCCACCCCCCTCCCACCCCCCCAATAAAGACACAAAACGCAAAGAACTGGAAAAATCATTTAATTAGGGGGGCTTGGGGGGTCCCCGACTCCGCCTGACCCGGGGGGGGATCCCCCCTTTTCTCCAAATACGAAACGTCCCGGGGGGGTCTCTGGGGGGGGGAGGGAGGGGAGGGGTCGCTACAACGAGAAACCAGCACGGGGGGGGGGGGGGGAAGGGGCTGGAACTGGGGGGAAAACCGGCAAATAAGGAACAAAAAAGGGGGGGTCGGGCCCCCCCCGGGACCAGAGGCCGCGGCCGCAGCCGAGGGTGGGTTTTTGGGGGGGCCCTGGGGGGGGGGTTCAGCCCCCCAAGGACCTCCCCGGGGGCTCCCCGAGGCCGCGGCCGTGGCTCCGGGGGGGGTTTGGGTGGGGTTTAGGGGGGATCCGGGGGGTTCAGGCCCCCCACGGGGCTGGGGGGGCGCGGGGGGCTCTCTGGGCTACCAGAAGTCGCGGCGATGGTACGAGTCGGGGTCGCAGAACTTGGTCACCACCACCCGGTTGGCGAATTTGCGGCCGGTCAGGCCCTGCATGGCCTTCTGGCAGTCGAACACCGAGGTGAACTCCACGAAAATCTGGGGGGGGGCACAGCCCGGGGGGGTCAGGGGGGGATTCGGGGGCGTTCGGGGGCATTTGGGGTCATTTGGGGTCACAGGGACACCCCCCCCAGCCTCGGCCCCTGCCCACCCTTCTGGCAGCCCAACCCCAGGGGAACTGCCCAGGAATCTGGAAGAGGGGGGAAAACTGGGGGGATCTGGGGGGTCCTGGGGAGGTCTGGGGGGTCCTGGGGAGGTCTGGGGGGTCCTGGCCGCACAGGTGACCCCATATCCCCATTCCCAATATCCCTGACCCCATTCCCAGTGTCCCTGACCCCATTCCCAGTGTCCCTGACCCCATTCCCAATGCCCCTGACCCCATATCCCCCATGTCTCACCTTCCCACACCCCGGCACCTCGACTCCATCCACGGGCCGGGGGATCTCGATGGACTTGACAGTGCCTGACCCCATTCCCAGTGTCCCTGACCCCATTCCCAGTGTCCCTGACCCCATATCCAATATCCCTGACCCCATTATGTCTCACCTTCCCACACCCTGGCACCTCCACTCCATCCACGGGCCGGGGGATCTCGATGGATTTGACGGTGCCTGACCCCATTCCCAGTGCCCCTGACCCCATATCCAATATCCCTGACCCCACAATTCCCATGTCTCACCTTCCCACACCCCGGCACCTCCACTCCATCCACGGGCCAGGGGATCTCGATGGATTTGACCCCATATCCAATATCCCTGACCCCATATCTAATATCCCTGACCCCATATCCAATATCCCTGACCCCATATCCAATATCCCTGACCCCATAATGTCTCACCTTCCCACACCCCGGCACCTCCACTCCGTCCATGGGCCGGGGGATCTCGATGGACTTGACGGTGCCTGACCCCATATCTAATATCCCTGACCCCATATCCAATATCCCTGACCCCACAATTCCCATATCTCACCTTCCCACACCCCAGCACCTCCACTCCATCCACGGGCCGGGGGATCTCGATGGACTTGACGGTGCCTGACCCCATATCTAATATCCCTGACCCCATATCCAATATCCCTGACCCCATATCCAATATCCCTGACCCCATAATGTCTCACCTTCCCACACCCCGGCACCTCCACTCCATCCACGGGTCGAGGGATCTCGATGGACTTGACGGTGCCTGACCCCATTCCCAATATCCCTGGCCCCATATCTAATATCCTTGACCCCATATCCAATATCCCTGACCCCATATCCCCCCTATCTCACCTTCCCACACCCTGGCACCTCGACTCCATCCACGGGCCGGGGGATCTCGATGGACTTGACGGTGCCTGACCCCATTCCCAGTGCCCCTGACCCCGTATCCAATATCCCTGACCCCATATCCAATATCCCTGACCCCGTATCCAATATCCCTGACCCCATAATTCCCATATCTCACCTTCCCACACCCTGGCACCTCCACTCCGTCCACGGGCTGGGGGATCTCGATGGACTTGACGGTGCCTGACCCCATATCTAATATCCCTGACCCCATATCTAATACCCCTGACCCCATATCCAATATCCCTGACCCCATAATGTCTCACCTTCCCACACCCCGGCACCTCCACTCCATCCACGGGTCGAGGGATCTCGATGGACTTGACGGTGCCTGACCCCATTCCCAATATCCCTGGCCCCATATCTAATATCCCTGACCCCATATCCAATATCCCTGACCCCATATCCCCCCTATCTCACCTTCCCACACCCCGGCACCTCCACTCCATCCACGGGCCGGGGGATCTCGATGGACTTGACGGTGCCTGACCCCATATCCAATATCCCTGACCCCATAATGTCTCACCTTCCCACACCCTGGCACCTCGACTCCGTCCACGGGCCGGGGGATCTCGATGGACTTGACGGTGCCGTACTTGCCGCACTCGTCGCGCACGTCCTCGACGATCTCCTCGTACTCCTCGTCGTCGAGCAGCTCCTCGGGCAGCACCATGTTGAGCAGGCACAGCACCTCGGTGGGGTGACCCCCCATCTGCACCTGCGAGCTCATCAGCCCCGGCACCTGCAGCGTCACCGGGGTCTGGTTGATGGTGCTCTGGGGGGACACGGGGGGGTCAGGGGGGTCAGGGAGGGTTTGGGGGGGTACAGAGACCCCTGACCCCAGAAGGGGAGATAGAGAGAACCCTGACCCCAAAAAGGGGAGAGAGAGACCCCCGACCCCAAAAGGGGAGACAGAGAGACCCCCGACTCCGAGCAGGGCAGATGGAGATAGAGAGAGACCACTGACCCCAAGAGGGGAGACAGAGAGACCCCCGACCCCAAAACGGGGGGGATAGAGAGACCCCTGACCCCAAAAAGGGAGATGGAGGTAGAGAGACCCCTGACCCCAAAACGGGGGGGATAGAGAGACCCCTGACCCCAAAAGGAGAGACAGAGAGACCCCCAGCCCCGAGCAGGGCAGCTGGAGATAGAGAGAGACCACTGACCCCAAGAGGGGAGAAAGAGAGACCCCTGACCTGGGACATGCCCACCAAGGGCTGGAGTGGTCCCATTGAGAGCCCACAGGGACCCCCAGACCCCCCAAGAGAGTCCAGGTACCCCCCCCAGACCCACCAACAGAACCCACAGGGACCCCCAGACCCCCCCAAACACACCCCAGACCCCCCCAACGACCACCCAGACGTTCTGGGACCCCTCCCCTACACCCCCTTAGAGACCCCCCCACAGCCCCCCCAAAACCAGACCCGACCTCCTGACACCCTCAACCCCCCCCAGGTATCCAAGACCCCCCAAGCCCCCCAAAACAGGCCCCTGACCCCCCCCAATCCCCCTCAGGTGTCTGAGACCACCCCCCCAGAATCCCCCTGACACCCCCAGCCCCCCCCAGACCCCCAAAAAGAGACCCCAATCCCCTCCAAGCACCCCCTGGCCAAGCACAGGGTGTCCTGGCCCCCCCAAACCCCCCCCCTTGAGACCCCCCCCGAGCCCCCCCAGGCCCCCCCGGGTTTGGGGGAGCCCCCCCCGGGTTTGGAGGAGCCCCCCCCGGGTTTGGGGGAGCCCCCCACTCACCAGGGTGGCGTTTTTGGCCCCCACACTCGCCCTCTGCACCAGCAGCTTCTTGTCCCCCAGTTGCATCCCGTTGAGCCCCGCGATGGCCTGGGGGGGCACGGGGGTCAGGGGGGGGCTGGGGGGGGTCAGGGGGGGCTGGGGGGGCTCGGGGGGACCCCCTCCCCAAATCTGGGGGGGTCCCAAAACACCCCGAACCCGAGGGACCCTCCCAGGGGGGAATTTCAGGGGGATTGGGGGGGGATTTGGAGCATCTTTGGGGGAGATTGGGCAGGGGGGTGGGGGGGCTTTGGGGGTCCCCAGGGAGGGTCCAGGGATCCCCAGCGGTGGTCTGGGGGTCCCGGAGGGGTTGGGGGATTTTTGGGGGTCCCAGGGTGGTTTCCAGGGTCACAGGTTGGTTCCTGGGGCTTGTTCCAGGGGTGTTTCTGGGGGTCCCAGGGTGGTTTTCGGGGGTCCCAAAGTGGTTTCTGGGGTCTCCCAGGTCTGTTTTGGGGGCTCCCAGGGCCATTTTGGGGGCTTCCAGGGTTCCAAGATGGTTTTCGGGTCTCCCAGGGTGGTTTTGGGGTCTCCCAGGGCGGTTTCGGGGTGGCCCAGGGTGTTTTGGGGTCCCCCCGGGCCGTTCTGGGGTGTCCCCGGGTGGTTTTGGGGTCTCCCAGGGGTGTTTTGAGGTGTCCCCGGGTGTTTTGGGGTATCCCAGGGGTGTTTTGGGGTGCCCCCGGGCCATTCTGGGGTCTCCCAGGGTGGTTTTGGGGTCTCCCAGGGTGGTTTCGGGGTGGCCCCCGGGTGGTTTCAGGGTCCCCCCGGGCCGTTGTGGGGTCTCCCTGGGTGTGGTGGGGTCCCCCAGGGCCATTTTCGAGGATCCCAGAGCAGTTTTGGGGTCCCCCCGGGTGTTTTGGGTTCTCCCAGAGCAGTTTTGGGGTCCCCCCGGGTGTTTTGGGTTCTCCCAGAGCAGTTTTGGGGTGTCCCCGGGCAGTTTCGGGCTGTCCCAGGGCCATTTTGGGGTCTCCCCAGGCCATTGTGGGGTCTCCTTGGGTGTTGTGGGGTCCCCCAGGGCCATTTTCGAGGATCCCAGAGCAGTTTTGGGGTCTCCCAGGGTGGTTTTGGGGTGTCCCAAGGTGGTTTCAGGATCCCCCTGGGTGTTTTGGGGTGCCCCCAGGCTGTTTTGGGGTGCTCCCAGGCCGTTCTGGGGTGCCCCAGGGCCATTTTCAAGGATCCCAGAGCAGTTCCGGGGTGTCCCCGGGCAGTTCTGGGGTCTCCCAGGGCAGTTTTGGGGTGCCCCGGGCAGTTCTGGGGTGCCCCAGGGCCATTTTCAAGGATCCCAGAGCAGTTCCGGGGTGTCCCCGGGCAGTTCTGGGGTCTCCCTGGGCAGTTTTGGGGCGGGTACCTGGTCGGTGACGTTGATGTCGACGTACTCGCAGAAGGCGTAGCCCTTGGAGAGCCCGGTCGCGCTGTCCTTCACCAGGTTAAAGGCCTTCAGCGGCCCGAAGGACGTCAGCAGCTCCTTCACCTGGGGGGGGCACGGGGTGGGGGGTCAGGGGGGCACGGGGGGAACCCCTCAGGGGATGGGGGAACCCCTCGGGGAACGGGGGATGCCACCCAGAACCAGGAACCCCCCCCCAGAACCGGGGATCCCACCCAGAAACGGGGATCCCACCCCAAAACCAGGGATCCTCCCCCAGAAGCAGGGATCCCCCCCCCCAGAAGCAGGGAACCCCCCCTCAGAACTGGGGATCCCACTCAGAACCGGGGATCCCACCCCAAAATCAGGGATCCCCCCCCAAAATCACGAATCCCACCCCAGAACCGGGGATCCCCTCCCAGAACTGGGGATCTCCCCCCAGTATCAGGGATCCCCCCCTGAAATCAGGGATCCCACCCCAAAACCAGGGATCCCACCCCCAAATCAGAGATTTCCCCCCAAAATCAGGGATCCCACCCCAAAACCAGGGATCCTCCCCCAGAACCAGGGATCCTCCCCCAGAACCAGGGATCCCCCCCCAAAATCAGGGACCCCCCGAAAATCAGGGATCCTGCCCCAAAAACATCCCCCCCCCACCCCCTTCCTCCACCCAGCTCAGCCTGGAGGACAAGGGGGGGATTTTGGGGTGTCCCCACCCCCCCCAGGTTTGGTGGGCTCTGGAGAGTCCCCGTGACCCCCCCCAAGAGCTGAAGACCCCCCCGAACACCCCAAACCCCCCCCCCATTCTCACCCATCCCCACGGAATCTCAGCCCGGGGGAGGGTTTTGGGGTCCCTCCACCCCCCCTGATTTGGGGGACACCCCCCCCCTCGGGTTTGGGGGGGTTTTGGGGGGTCCCCGGGGGGGCTCTGGGTGCCCCCCCCTCACCTGGTCGTCGTTCAGGTAGTTGGGGAGGCCCCCAATGAACAGTTTGTGAGCAGAGTCCGGGACCACCGTGGACACCACGCCTGGGGGGGCACAGGGGGGTTGGGGGGGGCCACAAACCCCGGGGGGGACCCCAAAACCCAGGGGGGGGACCCCAAAAGCCCCCCAGCCCCGGGGAGTGCCCCAACACCCCCAAAGGAGTCCCAAACCCCCCCATGAACCCAAAGAACCCACAGGGGTGAGACCAGAACCTTATTGGGGGGGGTCCCCAATCTTTGTGCCCCCTCCAAAAGGGATTTTGGGGTCCTCCCTGTTTTTGGGGTGTCCCCCAGCTGGGAGGGCAAACAGGAGTCACCCCCATAAACTGGGGACCCCTTGAGATCTCCCAATACCCCCCAGGGATCCCCCAAAGCCCCCCAAATCCCCCCCAATGCCCCTCAGTGACCCCCAGAGCCCCGGGGTGGGGGGTTCCTGCTCCCTGTGCCCCCCCATCCAGGGTTTTTGGGGTCCCCTTGGGATTTTGGGGTGTCTCCCCCAGTCAGGAGAGAACACAAGAGTCACCCCAACAAACTGGAGACCCCTCAGGGTCCCCAAGCCCCCCCAAACCACCCCAGAGCCCCGGGGTGGGCAGTCCCTGCTCCCAGAGTTTCCCCCCTTGTTTTTGGGGTCCCCCTGGTGTTTTTTGGGTACCTCCGTGTTTTTGGGGTCCCCCCGTGTTTCTGGGGTCCCCCTCTGTGTTTCTGCCCCCCACCCCGTGTTTCTGCCCCCCACCCCGTGTTTTTGGGGTCCCCCCCGTGTTTTTGGGGTTTCCCCCGTGTTTTTGCCCCCCCACCCCGTATTTTTGGGGCCCCCCCGTGTTTCTGGGGTTTCCCCCGTGTTTTAGGGGTGCCCTCATGTTTTTGGGGTCCCCCCGTGTTTTGGGGCCCCCCCGTGTTTGAGTTCCCCCCCGTGTTTCTGGGTCCCCCCCATGTTTTTGGGGTCCCCCCCGTGTTTTAGGGGTGCCCCCATGTTTTTGGGGTCCCCTTGGGATTTTGGGTTCCCCCCGTGTTTTTGGGGTCCCCCCGTGTTTTTGGCCCCCCCCGTGTTTTTAGGATGCCCCCCGTGTTTTTGGGGTGCCCCCTTTTTTTTTGGGGTCCCCCCTGTGTTTTTGCCTCCCCCCCCCGTGTTTATGGGGTCCCCCCCCTGTTTTGGGGTCTCCCTGTGTTTCTGGGTTCCCCCCCCGTGTTTTGGGCCCCCCCCCGTGTTTCTGGGTTCCCCCCCCGTGTTTCTGGGTTCCCCCCCCGTGTTTCTGGGCTCCCCCCCCGTGTTTTTGGCCCCCCTCACCGGGCACGTAGACCGAGGGGTTCTCGGACATGCCGGGCAGGGGTTGGTAGTCGTGGGGGCGCCGGATCTTCAGCGACTGCCCCTGGAAGATGATCCCGTCGAACGCCATGGCCTGGGTGGTCTCGTCCACCGAGCGGAACTGGGGGGCACAGGGGGGGGAGAGAGACCCCAAAAATGAGCTGGGGGGGTTGGAGACCCCCAGGAATGAGCTGGGGGTTAGAGATCCCCCCAGGATGAAATAGAGAGAATTAAATCCCCCCAAACCAGAACTGGGGGTGTCCCAGGGACACACCCCCCCATGGCCTGGGTGGTCTCGTCCACCGAGCGGAACTGGGGGGCACAGGGGGGGAGAGACCCCCAGGAATGAGCTGGGGGGGTTGGAGAACCCCCAGGATGAAATTCAGGGGGTTAAAACCCCCCCCAAACCAGAACTGGGGGTGTCCCAGGGAACTCCCCATGGCCTGGGTGGTCTCGTCCACCGAGCGGAACTGGGGGGCACAGGGGGGGAAAGAGACCCCCAGGAATGAGCTGGGGGGGCTGGAGACCCCCCAGGAATGAGAGACCCCCCCAAACTTTGCCCCAAACCCCCCAAACTCATCCCCAGACCCCCCAAATTCTGCCCCAAACCCCCCAAACTCATCCCCAGTCCCCCCCAAACTTTTCCCCAAACCCCCCAAACTTTGCCCCAAACCCCCCAAACTCATCCCCAGACCCCCCAAATTCTGCCCCAAACCCCCCAAACTCATCCCCAGCCCCCCCAAACCTTTCCCCAGTCCCCCCAAACTCATCCCCAGACCCCCCCGACCTCGAGGAAGGCGAAGTTCTTGTCCTGGTTGATCTGCACGGCCAGCACGGGGTTCCCGGGGGCCTGGGTGAGCCCCCCCAGCCGCATCTGGGCGTTGAAGAAATCCATCATCGCCTCCTGGGGGGGGAAAAGGGGGAAAATGAGGGAAAAGGGGGGAAAAGCAAAGAAAAAAAACGTGAGGGGAAAAAAGGGAAAAAAAAGAGAAAAAAAAATAAGAGAAAAAAAGGAAAAAAAAGAGAAAAAGAAAAAAAGAAAAGGGAAAAAAGAAGAAAAAACAAGGAAAATAAAAAGTAAAAAAAAAAAGAAAAAAGAAAGGAAAAAAGAAAAAAACAAGAAAAAAAAAGAAAAAATATGGAAAAAGGAAAAGAAAAAAAATGAAAAGGAAAGGAAAAAAAAGAAAAGAAAAAAAGGAATAAAAAAGAGGAAAAGGAAAAAAAGAAGAAAGATGATGAAAATAAACAAAAAAAAAAGGAAAAAAAGAAGGAAAAAAAAACCAGAAGAAAAAAACAGAAAAAAAGGAGAAGGAAAAAGAAAAAAAAGAAGGGAGAAAAAAGGGAAAAAGAAGAGAAGAAAAACGAAAAAAGAAGCAGAAAAAAAAAAAGAAAATAAGGAAAGAAAAAAAAGGGGGGAAAAAGGAAAAAAAGGTTCTGTCCCGTGGGCCCTGCAGGGACCTCCCGACCCCCTCCCCAAAAGAACCCCAAACCTGCCCCCCCAGAGCCCCCCCAGAGCCCCCCCAGACCTCGGTGATGCCCAAGAGGGTCTTGCCCATGTGGAGCCTCCTCAGCCCCCTAAAGACCCCCAAAACCCCCATAATGACCCCAAATAACCCCCAATAACCCCCCCCCCACCTCGGTGATGCCGAAGGGGATGTTGCCCACGTGGAGCCTCCTCAGCCCCCCAAAACCCCCCATAATGACCCCAAATAACCCCCCAGAGCCCCCCAGGACCCCCCCCAGACCTCGGTGATGCCGAAGGGGATGTTGCCCACGTAGAGCCCCCTCAGCCCCCCAAAACCCCCCATAATGACCCCAAATAACCCCCAATAACCCCCATAATGACCCCCAATAACCCCCCCAGGCCCCCCCAGACCTCGGTGATGCCGAAGGGGATGTTGCCCACGTGGAGCCCCCTCAGCCCCCCAATAACCCCCAATACCCCCCCCCAGAGCCCCCCAGGCCCCCCCCCACCTCGGTGATGCCGAAGGGGATGTTGCCCACGTAGAGCCTCCTGGCCTGGCGGGTCATCTGCGAGCCCACCACGGGCACCGGCGTGGGGGGTCACGGCCAGCCCGTCCGGGGTCATGGTGGGCAGCAGGGCCGTGGCTGGGATCTGCCCCGCGGCTGGGGGGCACAGGGGGGTCAGGGGGGCACAGGGGGGTCAGGGGGGCACAGGGGAGGGTTTGGGGGTGTCTGGGGGTCACGGCCAGCCCGTCCGGGGTCATGGTGGGCAGCAGGGCCGTGGCCGGGATCTGCCCCGCGGCTGGGGGGCACAGGGGGGTCACAAAGAGGGGTTTGGGGGGCACAGAGAGGGGTTTGGGGGGTGTCTGGGGGGTCATGGTGGGCAGCAGGGCTGTGGCCGGGATCTGCCCCGCAGCTGGGGGGGCACAGGGGGGTGAGGGGGGGTCAGGGGGGGCACACAGAGGGGTTTGGGGGGTGTCTGGGGTGGTTTAGGGGGTGTCTGGGGGGGTTTGGGGGGGTCATGGGGGGGGAGTCCCACCTTGCATGGCTTTGTACTGCATGGGGGTGATGTGCTCGAAGCCGGGGGGGGGGCACAGGAAGGTTTGGGGGGTCCCAGGGGGGTTTGGGGGTCCCTGAGGTGGTTTGGGGGTCCCTGGGGGGTTTTGGGGTCCCACCTTGCATGGCTTTGTACTGCATGGGGGTGATGTGCTCGAAGCCAGGGGGGGGCACAGGAAGGTTTGGGGGTCCCTGGGGTGTTGGGGGTCCCAGGGGGGTTTTGGGGGTCCCAGGAAGGTTTTGGGGTCCCACCTTGCATGGCTTTGTACTGCATGGGGGTGATGTGCTCGAAGCCAGGGGGGGGCACGTCCCAGTACTTGCGGATCTTCTTCTTCTTCTCGTGGCGGGGGGAGCGGCTGGGGGGGGGCACGGGGGGGGTTGGGGGGGGCTCTGCACCCCCTCGGCCCCCCCCGACCCCCACAGACCCCCCAGACCCCCCCAGACTCACCTCAGGGGGCCCGAAAGGCTCAGGGGCGACCTGTGGGGGAGGGGAACCCGTTAGTTTGGGGGGGGGTGGGGGGTGGGACAGGACCCCCCCCGGAACTGGGGGAAGGGGAGGGGGCTCCAGAGGCCAAGCCCCCCATTTTGGGGGTCCCAGCCCCTGTTTTGGGCGTCACAGCCTCTGCTTTGGGGGTCCCGGGGATGTTCCCTCCCCATTCCAGGGGTCCCAGGGGTCCTGGGGGGTCCCAGGGGGTGCTCTGGGGCTGTTCCCCTCCCCAGCCCGGGGGATCCCGGGGGTCCGGGGGGGTCCCAGGGTGTTCCCTCCCCATCCCCATCCCAGTGTATCCCAGTGCATCCCAGTGCATCCCAGGGTCATTCCCAGTGTCCCCAGTGCCCCCGGTGTATCCCAGTGTGTCCCTGTCCATCCCAGTGTATCCCATTCCCCATCCCTCTCCATTCCCAGTATATCCCAGTGCTCCCAGTACCCGTCCCTGGACACGCTGTGCTGTGTCCCACCCCTCCCAGTATATCCCAGAATCCCCAGTACCGGCACCGCCGGCGGTCCCTGGACACGCTGTGCTGTGTCCCACCCCTCCCAGTATCCCCAGTGCTCCCAGTACCCGGCGCCGCCGGCGGTCCCTGGACACGCTGTGGTGTGTCCCACCCCTCCCAGTATATCCCAGTGCTCCCAGTACCGGCGCCGCCTGCGGTCCCTGGACACGCTGTGCTGTGTCCCACCCCTCCCAGTATGTCCCACCCCTCCCAGTATGTCCCAGTATCCCCAGTACCCATCCCTGGACACGCTGTGGTGTGTCCCACCCCTCCCAGTATGTCCCAGTATCCCCAGTACCGGCGCCGCCGGCGGTCCCTGGACACGCTGCGCTGGTCGCGGTTCCGCCGGTCCCGGGAGCGGCTCCGCCGTTTCCTGTCGCGGCTCCGGGAGCGGCTGTGGGAGCGTTTGCGGTGCCGGTTCTCCTTGTCCCGCTCTGGGGGGGGGCAAGGGGGGGTCAGAAACCCCCCGAAATGCCCCCAAAACCTCCCCAACCACCCCCCCAAACCGCTCCAAACCCCCCCCAAAAGCCGCCCCCCAAAATCTCCCCCCGGGTTCTCCTTGTCCCGCTCGGGGGGGGGGGCGAAAAGTGGGGTCGGGGGGGGGGCAAATCCCCCCCAAAATACGGGAGGAGGGGGAGCAGCAAAGTTGGGGGGGCCGCGACCCCTCCCCGGCTCCGTAACGGGGTCGGGGGGTCACTGAGGGGGGATCCCCCCAGAAATGGGTCCGGGGGGGGGTCAGAGCCCCCCATGAGGGCGATGGGGGGGAGGGCACCTCGTGGTGGGGGGGGTCGGGGACCCCCATGTGTGGGGGGGGGGGGTTTGGGGACCCCCATGTGTGTGTGGGGGGGTTGGGGACCCCCATGTGGGGGGTAGTGGTGTTGGAGACCCCCATGTGGGGGGGGGGAGGGTTTGGGGACCCCCCCGGGGGGTCGGGGAGGAGGGGTGGGAGGGGGGGGCGGGGCGCGGCCCCCGCCGGTACCTTGTTTGTTCTCGTTCAGCTGCCGCTCGAACTCGTCGAAGTCGGACATGGCGGCGCTGGGGCGGCCCCCGCCGGTGTCCCCCGGTGCTCCCCGGCCCCCCCCGGTGCCCCCCCGGCGTCCCCCGGCCCGTCCCGGTGCCCCCCCGGTCCCTCCCGGTCCCGCTCAGGCCGCGGCCGCTCCGTCCGCGCTCGGCTGCGCTCGGCCACTTCCGGCCGCGCTCGGCAACTTCCGGCGCCGCTCGGGCCGCGCTCGGCGCTGTCCGCCGCCGTTCGGCGCTTTCCGCCGCGGTCCGGCGCTTTCCGCCGCCGTTCGGGGCTTTCCGCCGACGTTCGGCTTTTCCCGTCCTCGCTCGGCTCTTTCCGTCGCTGTTCGCGCCATTCCGTCCCCGTTCGTCCCTTTCCGTCGCTGTTCGGCATTTCCCGTCACTTTTCGGGGCTTTCCGCCATCGCCCCCCGCCCCAACTCTCGCGCTCTGCCCAAATCTCGCGATATTTTCACCGTTTATTCACCGGTTTTCGCTTTATTTTTGTTTTTTGGGGGTTTTTCCC